>NC_137818.1:35106151-35136151 GCF_963921795.1 Nannobrachium achirus | reverse complement strand
CGAAACCGTGAAAGAGAGGCAAACTGAAAATCGTATTGAGAATTTTTCATTTGTAAGTCTCGCACCACGTTCCACGGTCGGTAAGGGGAAATAATTCACCCAAATAATCTCCTCTCATCTCCTCCTCTCTGTACTAGGTCCCTCCTTTTTTCCCTCTACGGTAATCTATTCGGCTATGGTTAAGCTTACAGTAAATAACGACATGTAACATCATGGGAGGTAGGTCATATGCCCTTAGCTTCAGTAACAAATACGATACCAAATAAAACTAAAGCAAACAAACTCAACATCAACAGGTTGGTGAGGGTTGGACAGCCACCATTACATTACACCATCCAATTACACAGCTAAGAAGCAGTGAAATATCCAAGCTCTTAAAATGACAAAACTGACCTCAGAGTTGCTGACTCACTGGAGGACAACTGTTCAGTAGTGTTTAAGGTGGAATTATTTTTACTGACATTAAGCAGACCGTGACCTTTGAAAACCAACGGTCCAGAGTACTGCTCTTCAGACTGGTGAGTGAATTATGAGTGAATCAGTGAATAAATACTAAATGTGGCAAAGGGGGACTCTGTAGTCTGTACAACAAAACATTTTCACATAAGTGAATTCTGCTTTTGCTAATTACATTTCAGCTATCCCGCTTTCAACAGACCAGAGTGATATCCCCTTCAAAAACAAAACAAAGCCATTTACTTGTTAGTGATGTTTGGTTCAATCATCACGATGGTAATGAGCCGTGTTCAACAACTGAACATGCGAAAAGAGGATTTTAACTCATATTTGCGGCAGAACCAGAATCTGTTGTGCGACAAACGGAACTGAGAGAGTGCCTCCATCAATGCAACCCCTATCCCTCCAAAGTACTGTAGATACAGTACAGTACAGGGTGACACAGTCAGTATGTCCTCAGTGTGGTATTTAATAGTTTTATTTTTTATCACTACAGAACTATAAATCCTGGTCATATTGTCCATGGCAACACATAAAAATATATGTGTGCTGCTTTCACTCATTTTAACGGTCTCTGGAAAAGAGTGTGAGTTGTAAATGTGTGTGTATACAATGCTGCCAATTCAAGAGGCTGGCAAGACTTTACACATGCAGAGCTTTGGTCCTCAGTCCTCACCACTGCTGGCTTCTGGCACCGCACTGTAGACAAATATTCTAGGTTTGTAAGACCAGATCACAGTGTCAGTTCAATGGCTACATTGTAAAAGCTTATGTGCATGTAGTTACTAGAGTTCTCAAATTCTGCCCGAACCCGACCATACCCGAACCCGACCCGACATTTAGGGTAGGGTAGGGCCTAAAATGTATGCTAATTAGTCGGGCCGGGTAGGGCCTCTGGCTCAATGAAAAAAGAAAATATTTTACTATTTCTCTGTGATAGAGTAATGAGAACCCGACCATACCCGAACCCGACCCGACATTTAGGGTAGGGAAGGGCCTAAAATGTATGCTAACTAGTCGGGCCGAGTAGGGCCTCGGGCCGACCCAGTTAGGGCCGGGCCTTAATTTTCAGGCCCGTTGAGAACTCTGGGTCACTGGGTCAAACACTGGGTCGGGCCCATTATTATGAGTCTCTTCATTTTTTGTTTTTCAAAAAACATTCCCAAAAATTCAAAGTGACGTGTAGTGAGCTTGTAGATCTGCTATTTCGCTATTTTGGGTCCATGGCAAACTTCTAATTTCTCTTTTGGGTCTTTAGCTAAAAGGTTTGGGAGCCACTGCACTAACACTGCACAGACATACAAACAGACAGACAGACAGACACACACACTTTCTTACTTACACAAATACATTATCGTCGTCTTAAATTTAACTCTGACAGCAGTGAAGAAAATGTAACCAAATAAGGGTCCATTTGGGTCAAATAAGTAAGTAGGCTATATACAGCACAAAGAAAATAGGTTTCCAACCCTGTCGTGACAGTACAGCCGTTAGGGAGGCCTGCACAATATTCACACATGTTGATAACCTTTTTCAAAATATTGTGATTGTGATACCCAGATACATTGTGGACAAAGGTTGATCTTTGTATTCAGATGATGTTTTACTTCTGATTTAGGTTTACAATATGCCTCATACATTGTGTCTCGAGTCCCATTTTAGAAACCGTTCAAAACATATATTGTTTTTGTTTGCAGGCTGTCTGATATTTATCTCCTGAGGACACGTTCTTTCTCTGGGTTAGTAGTACTGCCAAGACAATGACATGCCAATCTGTCAGCACATTCATCACACACACACACACACACACACACACACACACACACACACACACACACACACACACACACACACACACACACACACACACACACACACACACACACACACACACACACACACACAGTTGACCTCAGAGTCTGAAACATTGCCAGTTACTGTGCATCACATATACTGTGCACACTAACACACACCACCATAGAGACAGCAAAGACTGAAATCTTGCCAGCTCAGTTATATCACATTCACACATGCACACACCCCATGCAATGATAGCGAAACCTGAAACACTGCCAATTCAGTCACACTCTCACACACACACACAGCACGCACGCACACACACACACACACACACACACACACACACACTCACACACACACACACACACACACACACACACACACACACACACACACACACACACACACACACACACACACACACACACACACACACACACACACACACACACACACACACACACATCATGCCTCACTTCCCTGTTAACAGAAGCACATTCACATAGCCTACAGCAAGGTAGAAGTCCCTCGGTCTACACCCACAAAACAAATACATGAATATGCAGTAATTCCCCCAATACATCACGTGTCTCTCTGTTTATGTCTCAGTCTGGTTAACAGTGCACAACACCAGCTAGACCTAATTTATACTTCAACATAGGCAGATTTTCACCTGAAAAGCTTGAAATAATGATTTTCTTGGTCTACATATATTTCGCACGCACGCACGCACGCACACACACCCCTACATTATCCTCTTGAATCTAGAATGTGTTTATTTTTATTTTTGTATAACCTCTTCACTGAGCTGTGAATGAAGAGTGAATGTTGGCCTACTATCCACTGCTATCAGATTGTTGGCATGACTGTTATATACAATTACGAGGAGAAATTAATCTCCTGCTGTATTTTGAACTATTTTAGTACCAGTGCATCTCAATATGATACACATCCTCGCTGATTGAAATTCATCCAAATTGACCCTCAAATATCCCTGGTATGAGAGGTAGAAGAAGGCATGCAGTTTATTTACCAGGCCTACTACATTATTTTAGATTCAGCTTCTATTACACAGTAAATATCATGAATTAATTAATTCATTCCATTTGTAACTTCTGAGGACGGGAGTAGCCTACAAATTAAACTATTTCATTTGTATACACTCAGAGTTAAACACTAAGCTTTTTACTGTGTGAGTGTGTACTACTAGTCCCAGTGAAATACCAGTAGTGTACATTTACTAAAGTACTGTACTTGAGTACCATTTTGAGGTGTAATTTACTTGAGTATTTCCAATTTCCAATACTTTTACTTCTACTACAAATATTGTGCTTTTACTCCACTACATTTATTTGAAAACTTTACTAGTTACTTTGCAGATATAAATTATAATATATAAAAAAAAAACACTTTAGTCCTATTTTGGTTATTTGAAAATAGTAGATCTACAAGGCAAGCTCATAACGCATCGCCATGCGAGGCGTTGTGAGCTTGTAGATCTTTTTCAAACATTTTGTACTTTTACTTTTGATAGCCTACTTTAAGTACATTTTGATGCCAACACTTTCATACTTTTACTCAAGTACATCTTGAATTCCAGACTTTTCCTTGAAACAGAGTACTTTTAAATTGCAGTATTGACAATTTTGTCAAGAATTTGAGCACTTTTTCCACCACTGCAGAATACAAACAAACAAACGTTTGGGTGTCTCACCTCTGCCGGGGCTCAGAGGAGACCGAGCCGCAGCTCTGGACGGACAGCAGCGTGGAGGACTTCCGCGGAGGGACAGCTCCAGCTCCCGCAGCGACGGGCGACAGGAGGCTGGCGTTGGACGGGGAGGCGGACAGCAGCAGGTTGCCCTGCGAGGAGAACGAGCCTCGACACGGCGTCCCCGGCAGCAGCACCTCCGCGGAGGAGCCCACGTCGTTGAACCCGGAGTCCGAGGGGAGGACGAGGATGGGGGGGACGCCGAGGAGCCCCAGCCGCGGCGACACCAGCGACACACGGCCGGAGTTCACGTTCCCGCAGCTGACGGAGGTCGACAGGACGCCGCCGGGGAACGTCTCGTACCCGAGAGCCGTCTCCGGGGAGAGCCCGGCGGCGACGGCGCCGAAGTCCTCTCCCTGGAAGTCGACCTCTCTGCGGTGGCAGGCGCTACCTCCATTCTCCACCACAGCACTACTTCGTACGGGCCGTCCGTCCAGCGAAATGTTGCTGAGGAACAGGAGGGCTGCTTGTCTCCGCCGCGAATTCTCCCGGTTTCTCCGGACGTTTTCTCTGTTAGTATTTGTTTTCTTGCCATTGACGGAGGTGGCTAATGCCGCTGTGGTGCTGCCGTGCGGACCGCAGGCAGCGGCCGCCATCATCTCCCACCCTGTCAACACTGCGAGGAGGAAGTACAACAACTCGAGACCCTCACAACTGTCAAAACCTACCCGGCGCGAGAATGGTGCACGCCCCTCCCCTGCTCTCATTGGCTCCAGAGCCAGAGTGGTAGGTAGAGGATGTTTGTGTTTGGCCATGTTTTATGGTTGTAACAGAATAATAATATATTATTTTAAGTAGTAGTAGTAGTAGTAGTAGCAGCCCAGCTGCAGGCCTAATAACCTAAATAATAGCGGGTATATCAAAAGTGTTTACATGGGGGAGAAAAGGCTCCAAGCATCCAAAGCATTTGACAAGTAAGTACATTTCACATGGTTCCATTCAGAAACATTGCAGGGCAGAACCACATTTCGGTTATAATTCACATTGTGTCAAAACAAAAGTATTTTAGACCAAAATATGTTGGACCCAGGGCAGGAATTTCATGAAGGCCATTTTTGGCCATGAAAACTGGGGGCCCCTAAGTTTGGCCTTCTGCCCCTCAAAAATAGAACAGGCCACAACATGGCCTGATGCCCTGCCCATGCACACACTGTGCCAACTGATTGCACAATTTCTCCCCTGATTCTTTCCTGTCAATACAGTTTACATAATTTAAACACACAACAAAATCTCTTTTGTTGAGATTCTGAATGGTCCCACTCATCATACAGAGTCCAGACCATGTTATTTATTGGGATTTATTTGGGATTTGGGCTTTGGGCCTTCAATAAATAAAAACACCAAGGTCAAATGGCATTGCCTCTAAAGTAACAAAATTCCTGGCAAGTGTCCACTGAAAAAACATTATTTCCACCATGTATTATCTTGAAATATAATGTTTATATTGTATTGGCCAATGTTTGTCTACGTTGTAAACATTTTTTAGAGGAAACAATTTTGTATTGTTGGCAAACATCGATGACTGCAGGTTTGTGTTGCAGCAAAAACAATAATTGCCAAACTATCTGTCCTTAAACCTTTAGTTTACAGAGCTGGCCTGGATTGGCTGTTGGCGCTTTGTTATGAAGCCTTGGTGAGGTTCCAGTGTGCTGAGGACCTGCAGTCTAAACACTGCTGAGTGGGCTGCCCACTCCTGGACACAGAGACCACCAGCACAGCCAGGCAGGTTCCTAATCTAATGCCACCAAAACGTGCACATCATTTGTAAAATATTTTGTGAAAATATATACGGTAATAATCAGGGGTGAAAATCTTTTTCAAATATATGTTTTCCATATATTTTGAACCATTTAGTGAAATATGTTTTGCGCGGCATGTGGAATTATAGCTTTATTTGCGTATAGAAAAGCAGACTGACTACTAAGCCTACACAGCAAAGGACTATCACACTTGACTTGACATGCTAGCTAGAGGATAGAGATCTGTGTGTGTGTGTGTGTGTGTGTGTGTGTGTGTGTGTGTGTGTGTGTGTGTGTGTGTGTGTGTGTGTGTGTGTGTGTGTGTGTGTGTGTGTGTGTGTGTGTGTGTGTGTCAGGGTTATAGTATAGTGCATAAACTGTAAATCATCAGATTAGTGCTCGGTAATCCCTGCCATCATCCAGACCATGCTATTTAGCGTCATCATCACCATCACGGCAATATCAGATATAGTAATCTTGTGTACATTGTATATTGTTGCTATTATATTACTATAGTGTACATTGTATTTTCTAAATTAAATATAGTTTTCATCTATCTCTAATGACCACTGAATTGCTTATCTTTATATGTTTAGTCAATAGTTGTAAAAAAAAAAAAGTGAGATGTTTCTACACTGCTGATATATTCACCTTAGTGCACCAACCTCACCAAGACAAATTGCATGTACCTGTATGTGCAAACACCTGCAAACTTAATTCAGATTTGTATCTGACCCCATACATACACACAACACCAGACACACACTGTACACACACACAGATGGTCAGACGGACGGACACACACACATGAATACAGACAGACAGATGGACAGACAGATAGACAGACAGACAGGCTAATGCTCCAAATGTGTATGTACCCGTATTTGTGCTTGTGCGTGTGTGTGTGTGTGTGTGTGTGTGTGGGGGTGTGTGTGGGTGTGTGTGTGTGTGTGTGGGTGTGTGTTTCTATGTGTGTGTGTGTGTGTGTGTGTGTGTGTGTGTGTGTGTGTGTGTGTGTGTGTGTGTGTGTGTGTGTGTGTGTGTGTGTGTGCGCACATGTATTTCTATGTGTGTCTGTGTTTGTGTAGAAGCAATTAACCAATTAGCCTACAGTCAGCGCCCAAGTCAAGGATCAGATTGCCTCATATTTGTGGGCTTGTGTGCATGTGCTTGAGCGCACACCCACAACTTCATTTCCACTGGTATTTCCTTCCTGTCACACATGCTTTCACATAGGCTACAGCTACACACTTAACAACACAAGCAATACACACATTTTGTTTAATTACACATTAAGTAAACGGTACAATCCTGTGTGATCTCTTTCTGCTTCTGTCACTTTTGCACTCTTTGCTCTCTTCAGTTCCCTCCCTCTTTTTCTCTCCATCCCCCACTTGATCACAGTGCAGAAAAGCAGTGCATCATGGGAAAGGTCATGATACCATTACCAATTTGACCAGGTCAGTACAATGGAGGGAGAGAGAGAGATGGGGGGGGGGAGGGGTTAACACTCCTGATTCTGAGTATTCTGTCCCCTGCAAACATCGTTTCTTCTCTTCTCTTAATCTTCTCTTTGAATAAAGCTCTGTCATTTCTAAAGGTTTCTCTTACCTCATGTGCTAATACCACATAGACTGCAGGCTAATACAGTTATTTGAATAGTCTGTCAGACATTAGAATGGCTTGGGTCGCCCTCTTGTGGTGGTTACTGGGTATGATAGTATTTTTGTGTCACCTTTTATCACATTCTTAGAATAATGCTTCTGTATTGGTTTTACAGTTACACTGGGTCCTGAATTATGACTCAACTAAGAGAGGTTCGTGATTTCAATAGAGTGCATATCTATGGTGTCTACCCAGGGTTCTGTCAGTGTGGTGCTTGCTTAGAGAGGTAATATAGTTTTTGCGACTCTTCACATTTGTGGCAGATGCCCCTAAACATGCGATTCAAATCTGGGTATGACTAGATATTGCATGACATATGGTGCTTTTTGTAAGCAACAGACCTGCTCACATATTTTGTAAGGCAATTGCAGGCCAAAAGCAGACCTACAACCTACATCTGACAAGCTATTGGCCCTGAGCCACAAATGGAAAATCATTGCTTTAGGAGACATTGGCATGTGTTCACAATGTAATTTAGAGACAAAGTACAACTGCTCAAATAAATGAAGGGACCAAAATGTTCCCTTAATTCTTTGAGCTTTCTTTGAGCAGTACTACAGTACTGTATATTATACTCAAATACATTCAAATAAATTAAGGGAACATTTTGTTCCCTTCATTTCTTTGAGCAGTATATATTTTATGGCAAAACCCTTGTTACATACACACTATACAGATGTTTACAGATTATCTGTGAAATATTTATTTTTTACATTGGTTGTATCAACATACATTAACCTGGATGTTCTGGATGGGTGTTAGAATATGCAGTCACAAGTAGGGCTGTCACAATTATTACATAATCGTCTAATCGTGATTATTTGACATTATCGCAATTATTTTGTCATAATCGTCATAATCGTGAATGTTGAAAAATGTCAGAAATAGTGGAAATAGCAGATCTGCAAGCTCACAACGCGTCGCTTCGCGACGCGTTGTGAGCTTGTAGATTGGCTATTTCCACTATCAATGTTATTTTTTAAGTACTAACTTGTCAAATATGTCAGTAATGTATTTGTATATTTAGGTCATGTGTCATATCTACCATATGCAACTTCAAAGCCTAAAAGCCAAACAGAAATGTAATTATCAACGACGAATAGACAATTAAATCGTTAATCGCCAATTATTTGAGTGACAATTAATCGTCATGTAAAATGTCATATCGTGACAGCCCTAGTCACAAGCTTGATTTCTTTGCCCAAGGGCACTTGGGGTCAGAGGTAGTAGATGTACACAAATGTACTGTATGTCAGTGTACGTGTATCTCATCTTCTCTTTCTTTCTCCTTCCTTTCTCCTCCTCTCTCTCCCTCCTTGCCCCTCTCTCCACCCATCCCTCTATCATAGATAGTAATCTTCTTCCTCGATGTCGTCATGTGTGTCCTGGAATCCCAGAGCCTGGATGTCATGTGTGATGTCACTCATGCGTTGATTAAACTCCTGTGAGCCTGAAGGCAATGACCAGCTGTCATATCTGTTCAACAACAATCAACATCAAATATTCAATATAATATCAATGGAAGCTACAATATACTGTATTAGGGTAAGTTTCTTAGCGATTATTCTATCGATTACTTTTTAAATGTATCAAATCATGATGACAAATTACAATTTTTATGCATATGTTTTAATTAAAAAATGATAAATCTACAAGCTCACAAGCCTCACGATGCAATGTGATCTTATAGTTTCAGTATTTTTGAAAATGTTAATTGATTCCTTTTTATATTTCATTAAATAATTTACTTTCATTAACTGTTGCACGCCCAATGTCAACATAATATCAACACCAGCTACAATGTATCAATACAGTGTCAACATAACCATATGACATAATGAAATCAAACAACGCACCCTCGCATGGCGGTGGCTGACGTGCTGCTCATGCTGCGTTTGATGCGTCCAAAGCTATCGGTTAGAATGCCCCCCTCTCTGATCCCAATGCCTTCCAGAAACGTCTCGAATGCTCCAACATCCGCATCAGGAATGAACGGACGCATGCCTGGAATAGACCAAATGAACCACTGTTACAAGTCTGGCTCAGGACATAGTAATCTTAACAAAAACATTTTCAAGATTATTTTGAAAATAGCCGATCCGGAAGTGAGCAGAATGACAGGTTACACTGCAAAAAGTGTTAATTTATGTACCGGTAAATGTTTTTATTTTCCGGTCCATTTGACTGATCTACAAACTCGCAACGTGTCACACTGCAATGTATTGTGAGCTTGCACATCGGCTATATTTCACCTATTATTAACAGAATAGGGAAGATAGGATTCATGTGGTTAAGAAGATTAGGGGAAGGATCTTCGTAGGGCTCAATGAGAGAATGACAAACACTGGGTCTGTTAGACACACACAAACAAACACACGTGTGCACACACACACACACACACGGTGTGCGCACACTGTAAGAGGAAGAGGTGGTTTAATGGATGAAGTTGGATTGTGCATAAAAACACACATTAACACAAGCACACAGCAATGCTCTAGGTTAGAGATAAAACAAACTCAGTCTCTCTGTCACACACAAACACACCACCCACCTTTACCACTCATTAGAATTTGTGGCTTTCTTTATAGTGAGAGTCGTTTCAAGAGGTTTTTGTGTGAGGTGTGTGTGTGTGTGTGTGTGTGTGTGTGTGTGTGTGTGTGTGTGTGTGTGTGTGTGTGTGTGTGTGTGTGTGTGTGTGTGTGTGTGTGTGTGTGTGTGTGTGTGTGTGTGTGTCTCTCTCTCTCTCTCTCTCTCTCTCTCTCTCTCTCTCTCTCTCTCTCTATCTCTCTCTCTCTCTCTCACCCAGCAGTAAGAACTTGCGGTTGTCTCCATACAACTGCAGCAAGTCGGAGCAGAAGTGGCTTATGAGAGATGATCCCAGTCTGTACTCCCTCAGTAAGACAGCAAACTGCTGCAGCTCTGCAGGGCTCAGTTTACTACGCAGCTACATGCACGCACACGCACGCACACATACCCACACGCACGGTTACACAGAAACACAGAAGAAAAGATAAAGACAGGAAATGACAATTAGACAAATGTAAACACACAGTAAGAAACACACTAAAAGAAACACACACACGCACCGTGATCATGTACTCCTGCATCAGCAGTAGGGCAGGGTTACTGTCTCCTGGGTCACTGTTTAGACTACGGTGAGAGTCCTGCAGAGAGACAGACGAACTCTCACTGTACGTCTCACTGTAGTACAACTCAAATGCATCCTGAGAGCCATCACTACAGAGAGAGAGAGAGAGAGACAGAGAGAGAGTATATAAAGAACAGATTTTAGGCTTTGTATGCATGTGTTCCTGCCTACGTGCGGGAACAGCATGTACTATCCATGTCGTAACGAAAAATGCCCACAGGATGGTAAGACCTCTCAAAATGGACCTTGTTGGGCCATTGTTCAGGTCTCCATGAGGGAAAAGGTCATTGTCATGGCTAAGAAACATTAGAACTACAACATCTAAAACATGTTGTTTTGACTTCCAACTTAAAGGCATACAACGTAGAATTGCAGATCTGTGTCACTCCCAACTCCCCCCTCTGATATGTATTCGTTGATTAAAGAGAGCACTAACGAGCACTTACCACGTTTGACACTTTTATGGCTTAATCAATCAAGTCAGTGCAAAACCCCTTTGAAGTTCAAAGGGATCAATTAAGATCTCCACGCGAGCTCCCACCCACCTGGCTTCCTTCCCTCGAACATGCCCAATTGTGTTTGTTTAGAATTGGCCAAGCCAAGTCAGATGCATCACAGTGCAGTCAAACCCTAGGCCTAGACTCCTATCGGAGGATTATGAAAGTGTCATTACTCCGACTACATGGCTATGCGTGCGGTTAGGGTTAGGGATAGAGATAGGGTTAGTAATGGGGAGAGTCAGACAAACGCGACGTCGGAGTAATGCATGTCGGAACAACGCTACGCATCCCATTTTCATGACAAATTGCTTTTGACGTCCCCAAGGATATAAAGACATGCTTGCGTGTGTCTGTGTGTGTGCGTGTGTGTCTTTGTGTGTAGTGTTCTTCCTTACTAAGAACTACAGCAGCTGAAGTCATTGTCATAACTGTAAGACATGTCAGTCAAACAGCTGTCACCTGTAGGCAGAGAGAGAGACAGTGAATGAAGAAAAACTCATGTGTAATATCAAACAGTAAAATGATCAAATGTGTTTATTTAACTCACTCCTCTGCAGCCAATAGCGATCAGGCACGGAGTGATGGAAGCCCGCTCTGTCCACACACTCTATAGTTTGATGTCCATAAATGATCTGAAACATCTGACAGATCAAAGAGCAGTACTCCTCTGCCGCGTCCTACACACACACACATGCGCGCGCACGCACGCACGCACGCACGCACGCACGCACGCACGCACGCACGCACGCACGCACGTACGTACGTACGCACGCACGCACGCACACACGCACGCACACACACACACATACACACACACACACACAGTTATATAACATGAAGCATTACATCATATAGGTCAATTCAACACTACTATTTAATAACATCACCATGTGTGTCAGAATGAGTTAGCATCACTCCTTTCAACTGTTCGCATACACTTGCCAGTATAATAAATTACACCACAATATTTTACAAAAATGCCTGTGGGTGTCCTCCCCCCACCCGATGTTTGAGGAGTTTGACTTAGTCTTAGGCCACGTTCAGACGACAACACGCGGTCTCTAGAGAAAACAGCAAAATGTTGTTGCGTTCTCACTTCTTATTGTGCGTCTAGATAGACATACTGTAGATACATAGGGGGACGGGTCGCCATTCCGACACATCCACATTCCGATCACCAGGTTAGCATTCACCAGCGTTGGCAGGTTAGCTATTCATCGGTTATCATTCACCAGCGTTAGTTTTACTGAGGTTAGAGTTAGTGTTAGTTTTACTGAGGTTGGGGTTATGGTTAAGGTTAGGTTTAGATGGTCGGAATAGCGATGTGTCGGAGTGCCGACGTGTAACCGATACATACGTATATATAGATAGATAGATAGATAGATATCTCACTCTGCTCTCCACAGCCAGTAGGACCAGGTTACAATAGGCATCTGGACTGGGCTGAGGTTCCAGCGGGTTGTGGTTCCTCCTCTCCCAGCTCCCGTAGCTCTTCCCTCGCTCCCAGCTCCCCGT
Source organism: Nannobrachium achirus (assembly GCF_963921795.1). NCBI lineage: Eukaryota > Metazoa > Chordata > Actinopteri > Myctophiformes > Myctophidae > Nannobrachium > Nannobrachium achirus. Next base: position 35,123,560 of record NC_137818.1, on the reverse strand, counting down.
GCAGGCCTGCCTCCTCTCCCAGCTCCCCCCTCCGCCTCCCCCGCTACCTCCGGTGCCGCCACCTCCTCCTCCACCCGCTCCTCCTCCTCTCCTCTCCCAGCTCCCTCCTGCCTTGCCCGCTCCTCCCGCCCCCTTCTTCTTGTCCCAGCTCCCCGCGCCTCCTCCCCCCGCCGCTCGGTAGCGTTTCTCCCAGCTGCCCGCGCCTCCCCCAGCTCCTCCTCCCCCCACCCCCCAGCTTCCGCTCATCGGCCTCCGACCCCGGTTCTCCCAGCTGCCCGGTTTGCGACCGGTCGCCTGCTGGGGTCTCCTCTCCCAGCTGCCCGTGACCCTCTTCCTCTCCAAACTCCCTCCTCCTCCCTTCTCTCCTCCTCCTCCTCCTCTCTCTCCTCCTCCTCTGTCCAGGTTCTGGGTTTTGTCCTGGGCATTGTTGTTCCTGCTCAGGGAGGGCCTCCAGTCTAGACCACAGATGGTGTGCCTTCTCTCCATGGTTCCCCCTGCTGGCCTGGGGTCGGCGTTGCAGCTGACCGTCTGGAGACGGCGTCGGTGGCCGTCTCCGGCGTTCCTCTCCAGACTGTCAAACCCGGCGACCACTGTGTCCACGTTCAGACCTTGGTAGGGGTTCAGGGAGTGAGTGTGTGTGAGTGAGTGTGTGAGTGTCTGTCTGTGTCAGTCTGAGCCTATCTGTCCATTAAAAGTAAGCTCGCCCCGGGTCAAATCCGACGACCTTGGAGCGGTCGCCACCATGTATTCCTAAACGTAACCTCAGTAAAACTATGCCTAAAAGCTAACCTTATACTGTAACCTTATTCCTAAATGTAATGTCAGTAAAACTATGCCAAAACCTAACCTATTCCTAAACTTAACCTCAGTAAAACTATGCCTAAACTTAAACCTATTCCTAAACTTGGTGCTCAGTAAAACGAATACAAGAATCGCTCCCAGTGAGCAGTCCGCGAAAACAATTGGGGCGAGCCATCTGGTTGCCTATACTGTATCTGTCTATAGATAGGAATAGAAATATAGTTTCTAATACTGTTGGCTATGTAAAGCTAGCTTCTTGTGTGTGGTTACCTGTCTTTAGCACCAGAAGATGCAGTGCATCATCCCGCAGGTAGGAGGCAGCAGCAATCTCGTGCGTGGGGATTCTCAGCAGGAGTTTCTCGTTGTCTCTCCAGGTGAGAAGCACACAGCGAGCTGACATACTCAGAATACAGTCCTGTTCTACACTCAACTTCAGAGGAAGAACCTTCAACTGCTGCAGAGACACACACAGACAGACAGTTGGTCGGTTGATTGATTGATTGATTGATTGATTGATTGATTCATGCATTCATTCATTCATTCATTCATTCATTTCAAAAACTTTTAATACACATATTTAGATATTGATAAGGTTATCTACTAGGCAATATGATAGGTAATCAACTACTAACCCTGGCAGTGTCCAGTAGTTGTTCATAGATAGGTAATCATCTACTAACCCTCGCAGTGTCCAGTAGTTGCAGTAGTTCATCTCGGCTGGATGGGTTCAGGGAACACGACACCCAGGTCAGGTGACCCAGGAACTAGGAAGAGAGAGAGAAAGTTATGGTCAACACGCTGTACACGCTAGAATGTATTTCTATTCTATTCTATTCTATTCTATTTTTTTTTTTTGTTCTTCTTAATTTTTTATCCCACAATTTTTTCTAACCCATTTTTTAACCAGGTGTCAATTGTCATTACACTCCCTCCCAACCAGGGGAGAGCAACGGATTGACCTCATACTTCCTTCTATGTTTTTCACCTGACACGGGGGAGTTTCCCCAGCTGGACATAGCGCGTGGAAGGAACGCGTTATTCCAACCAGTTCCTTGCAACATGCAAACTCCACACAGAAAGGCCCTTTCACCAAACCCACCTAGGGGTATGAGCACTGATGACACGGAGGAGAGAACACCCCCCAGCGCGCGGCGACCACTATTCTATTCTACTCTACTCTACTCTACTCTACTCTACTCTACTCTACTCTACTCTACTCTACTTTACTTTACTCTACTCTACTCTACTCCGATTTACCTTCTCTCAACCTCTTTTTCTCCTCTCCTGTCCTGTCCTGTCCTGTCCTGTCCTGTCCTGTCCTGTCCTGTCCTGTCCCGTCCCGTCCTGTCCAGGTGTCCTCACCTTCACCTCCTTCTCGATGTAGTCAAAGATCAGTCTGTCGGGGTGGATGAGGTAGTCAGGGGCGTAGAGGGGGACAGTGTGCAGTGGTCTCCGTGGAAACGGACCACCCCTCTCCGCCTGCCTGCGAGCCGACTTAGAAAAGACCAACCGCTTAATGGGAGACACGAAACCCTGGGAGGAGAAGAGAAAGAGACAGAGATAGAAATAGGAGGAGAGGATAGAGAGAAAGAAAAAAAGACGGGATAGAGAGAGATAACAGGAGAAACGTTTGTTTCTGCTTGCTTAGCGCGCGCGTGTGTGCGTGCGTGCGTGCGTGCGTGCGTGCGTGCGTGCGTGCGTGCGTGTGTGTGTGTGTGTGTGTGTGTGTGTGTGTGTGTACGTGCATGTCCATTCAGCCAGTAATTTGACAGCTCTGATTGACAGGAGAATAGAGATCAGTGACAGCTCTCCGCTGAGACTCACAATAGGTCACACACACACACGCACGCACGCACGCACGCACGCACGCACGCATGCGCTCGCTCACACACACACACACGCCACTCACATGTCACTGACGTCTCACATCTCGTACAACACAACATCACATAATTCAATACTGTCAACACAGTACAACAGAATACAATATGATGCAATATAGAATCAAAATCAGTTTAACCACTTTAACCCTACAGTATTTTATACATCGGCTGATTGAAAAGAGCAGATCAACACAACACAACACAACAAAGCAGTACAAATGAAACTCACCTTTTTAGGTTTCTTGGGCTCATATTCCATTGTTGTAGTGACAGGCCTGTTCCTGACTGTGCTGAAGATGATAATGATCTGCTGGTTAGGAACAACACACACACACACACACACTCTGACTGACACACTCCCTGGCTGCGTTTCAGTCTCGTCTGATAGTCTCTTTCATACTAACGTGACAGTTTTTTCCATCTGTCTGTCTGTCTGTCTGTCTGTCGCTCTATCTCTGTCTCTCTCTCTCTTTGCCTGTCTATCTGTTTTTGTCTCCTAATATTATTTTTAGTCTTTTGCGTTTCAGGTTTCTCTTTCTTGTCCTCTCTTTCGCTCTCTCTCTCTGTCCAGACTGTGATTGTTCTGTTTCTCTCCTGTGGCCATGAACACACACACAAGCACGCACGCACACGCGCACACACACACACGCACGCACGCACACGCACACACGCGCGCACACACACACACACACACACACACACACACACACACACACACACTGATAGAACAGGAGAGAACAGGAAGTACAGGAAGTCCACTTCCTGTGTGAGAGGAAACTCCACCAGAGGCTGATAAGGTCCATTCTCTCTTCTGTCCTGATAGCCACACACACACACACACACACACACACACACACACACACACACACACACACACACACACACACACACACACACACACACACAGGAGGAGCGGCATAATTCGGGAATCTGTCGAATATTCAGATGGTTTGTTAAGTTTGATATTGTCCCTCCTATATGACGGAAGCAGAACAGTCATTTGCCATTTGTTGTCCTTTTCAGAGAAACAATTTCACACCGCAGACACAGTGTAGGTATAACACAAGCTGTTATGGCACATAACAGTGCCATAATTAAATGGTCATTTTGGGTATCAGGAATAATTATGATATCTGTCCACCAACAATGCATTTTAAAAGTCATATTGAACCTTTTTTCTGTAAACAAATAATAAAGAGAAAGGAATACAACCCTAGAATGTATGTGGAATAACATAACAGTATTGCTCCTCCTAACAAATTAAATAATGTATTATGAGTGAAATAATATTTTTTATAATCTTTTTGGATCCAGAATGATTGTTTTCACCTCACCACATGAGGGCAGTGTTGTGCCGAGGAGAGGAGAGGAGAGGAGGAGAGGCAGGAGAGGCAGGAGAGGAGAGGGGGGAGAGGAGAGGACTCAACAGAAAAGGATGAGGTTTTGGTGTTTTTGAAGGACACCTTCACAAGACACATCTCATTCACGAAACAAGATCTGATTTGATTGGTAAGCCTATTTATTAATGTTTCCAATGACCATGAACAATGTGGCATTAATTTGCACACAATCAGTCAGCCTGTATAGTGCAACTTAGTGCCCAGCTTCAATCACTAATTTCACTCTTAACTTAAAGTTGAAGGTTTGACAGGGAGGCCGCGTCATTGGACAAGTCCTGTTCCAGCTATGCACAACAATAAAATGTCTATTTCATATGGTAGCATGTTGAGGCCATTGACTAATACTCACCGTACACTTGAGAATACTGCTGACTATTTACAAAGCAAAGCAAAGCAACATTGTTTGTTTGTTCTCAGAGGAGATCAAATCAATGTTTTCCATTAATTTCAGTCACTGTAAAAAACAAATTGCTCGAGACATTCAGAACACAAAATATATCCCTTACCCTATCCCTATCCCTATAATTATCCTTGATTATTGTTAAACTTAACAATTAAGTCAACAAGTTACTTTGTCATTGTGGTTTAATGCAGGCATGGGGTGACTTTCTCTCATTTCATAAATTGGTATCCTGACATAAAATATATATTCTGTTTACCAAAGAGCTAGAAACAAACTGCCACCCCTGTTACTGACTCTGGTCTAGCAATGGTTACTATTTTAATATAGTCCTTTAACCTAAACAAAACCATGCCAAAATGTCATTTACACCACCTTTAAGTCTGCTTGCCTTTTATATTGTTGCCAGGGCATCGACTAGCAAATCAATATGAGCAGACATGCATCAAATTTAGGAACATTCATCATCTGGTAATTATTGGCATTCTTCTTCTGACATACCGTACCTGTGGCATGCACAAAATTGAGGGACTATGAAAGTTTCAGGAAATCTACGTTAGCACCCACAGCGTCCTCGGCAGTAATCGAACCCAGGACTTCTAGCTGTGAAGCGACAGCACTACCGACTGTGCCCATGCTGCTTTCTCAAGAATTAAACACATGCCTAAACCTGTTCTGGGGTGAAAATACTTTGAAACATCCGATCTACAAGCTTGCTACTCGTTGTGAGATCCTAGATCGGCTATTTTTTCTAAAGAGATTGGTGTAGAGTATACTGTAGAGGGAAAGAGAGGTGGGGTGGGGTGGGGGGCTATAGACCCCTGGGGGACTCACTGGGTTTAAGTGATACGTGAATGCGGCCTACTGGCTTTCCAGATAGACCAGTGGTTCTGAACCTTTTCTGGATCAGGGCCCACTGGGGAAATCTCTAAAGCCCACCCTCCTGAGTCCTGACCAGTTTAACATGGCAGCCAGTTAGGTGGTCAGACCGCGGTGCCATGTGCATTTTCAGAGCTTGTTATGATCAGTCAATCGATTGTGTTCCGGCTTGGATCAATGCTCATTGTGATACTGCTAAATAGCAACTTGAAAGTACAGTATACCAGCATACTACGTTGGTTCCATCTGTTTGTCATTCAATGTTATATGAGTATAAAAAAGGACCTCAATTGAAGCCATAGACTTTTTTGGGTGTATCCTTTTAGTTGACCTTGTACCAGCGAACTGTACTGTCATGGAACTGTACCTTTTCCTATGCAAACCTCTAATTAAGTCTTCAATCAATCAATCAATCAATCAATCCATAATGGAACTAATGTAGTATACTTTCAAGGTGCTATTATAGCAGTATCACAATGCAACATCTTCAAGGTTTTAAAGAAACAGGATTACATAGATTAAAAAGAAAACATATTAATGTTATATTTTCATCAAAATCATAGTTTTTGCCAATTATTTGGGGGGCCACTTGCAATATCCCTCCGGCCGAGAGGTTGAGAAGCAGTGATAAACACATCAGAAGTGGTTGCATGGGGTCATGCTGTACCTGCGATTCTTCTGTTACAGATCCCATAACCAGTAGGTCACCCTGACACACAGCTAATAACCTGCCCAGGGAAGAATGAGAGGAAACATGAGCAATGGAGGGGAGGACGAGAGGAGAGAAGAGAGAGAGAGAGAGAGAGAGAGAAAGAGGGAAGGGAAGGGAAGGGGGGAATGATGGAACACTGACTAAAGCCTTTATGGACACACACACAGTATGCATGAGTGTGCATGCATGTGTGCACACACACACACACACACACACACACACACACACACACACACACACACACACACACACACACACACACACACACACACACACACACACACACACACACACACACACACACACACACACACATATGCATGCATGCACGCACACATGCACACACGCACGCGCACACACATGCACTGTCTAGGTCTGTAGGACATGTACTGTACAGTATTATATGAAATTGTTTGTGTGGGTCGTACTGTACTGCACTGTTTGTGAGAATATGATATGTGGGCGTGTGTCTGAGAAAGAGAGAGAGAGATTGAGAGAGAGAGAGAGAGAGAGAGAGAGAGAGAAAGGATGGTGATGTAGTATGATGACTGCGTAATACTTAATGACTTATGAGGAAAGCTTTTGCTGAAAGTAGCAGATTAACAAACTCACAACGTGATGTGATTCTGCAGGCAGGATCTTAACAATCTGCAGTATGTGTTTCTTCAATGATGTGACATTGAGTTTGACATTCTATTTGTTGATGTGATTCCCGGTACTTCAACAAACACACGCACGTACACACACACTCACGCACGCACGCACGCACACGCACGCTCACTCACACACAAACGCACCCCACATCCACATACTGTACATGGAGGCTGAACTGGGTAGTTGAACCTCTCGGTCATGGCTTTGTAATGCCACACAAGTCAAACTAATAGCAGGCAAACACACACGCGCACACACGCACACACAAAACCCCCTCACTCCCACCCCACCTACTGCCATCGTCAGGGTAACCACTCCATGGCGACCATAGGGCTACCGGCTTAACGATCAGCCGGTTACCTAGGCAACAGGAGACAAAGATGGGACATTTATCTTCTGAGTGGCTTTTGCGTTCCCTCTCCCTCTTTCCTCCATAGCTCATCTCTCTCCTTTTCTCCTCAGTCTCTCTCTTTTCTCCTTTCCCCTTTCCTCTCCTTTCTTCCTTCCTTCCTGTCCTTTCTTTCTCTTCGTCTCTCCTTCTCTGTCTCCTTTACTCGCACTCTCTCTCTCTCTCTCTCTCTCTCTCTCTCTCTCTCTCTCTCTCTCTCTCTCTCTGTCTGTTTCACTCCTTCCCATCTGTTTGGCACGTACCCTCATCTTTCTTCATCTCAACTCATCTCTTTCTCCCTCGCTCTCTTGCTCTCTCTCTCTCTCTCTCTCTCTCTCTCTCTCACCCTTTCTTTTCTTTCCTTGGCTCCCTATATTTCTTACTTCTACTTTTTACCACTCCTTGGTTCTGTGTACTTGCCTCCCTATACTGTATCTTTTCCCATCCACTCTATCGCCCTCGTTGCCCTTGTCGCTCTCGTCGCCCTCTTCTCCTCATAGTTCTAAAGTGTGGTGAAGAATGGAGGATCCACAACTGCTGACCTCAGATCAGACATCTTATCTAATAAAAACATATTAAATCACCATGCCATGACAAGCCATGCCATCTATCATACTATGGCATACTATGCCATGCCATATGCAAGGCCATACTATGCAATGCCATGCCAAACTATACCATGTCATGTCATCAGGATATAACCACATATTACAGGTTACATACATACAGTTACATCTTTCAAGTGTATGTATGCTCACCATAGTGCATGCACACACACATGCATGCACACACGCACGCATATACACACCACTACAGTAGTACCTTTGAACGGGTTCATTTGTTTTTTTTTCATGACTTTGACAGCAAAAACTCACATCCGTTTTTGCTGCTGTGTTATGCTGTTATGGTGTGTGTGTGTGTGTGTGTGTGTGTGTGTGTGTGTGTGTGTGTGTGTGTGTGTGTGTGTGTGTGTGTGTGTCTGTAAGTACATCAATCACACCTTATCGTCTACTGTACATTAATGATGTAATTCAGCAATTTCATACATCAATAATACCTCATATACTGTACATTAATAATGCCTCATGTCTACCAGATACCAGTGTGTGTCCAGCGTATACCTTTAACCTTTATCTTACTTACCTATTTTATTTCTCTTTAACACTCATTCAGTGCCAGCATCTTTTCCAATTTGGATGGGTATATGTGCCCACTATGTGCTCAAGATTTGATCACGTTTTTCTTTTTTTTTTCTTTTTTTTTTATGTTTTCTTTTCTTTCTTTCTTTTTTTTTTAGAATGTTCTATTAGATTATGCAATAAAAGACAAAACCCGGTGATTTTTGGGATAGGCACCACGGACATGAAAATAACCACCCAGAAATCTTTGGGATAGGCACCAAATCATGATCAACTCATCCTCAGTGTTAATTTATCCATTTGTAACTCCAAGAGTGTACGCATGGAACCAAATGGTTGTACACTATCAGTTAAATAAACAAAAAAGTATTTTACTAAAATAAAAGCTAAAGCACAAGAATTGCTCAACTAAAGAAATCACACACACACACCAGGTGTCAGTTTTATTGAGGGCCAGAGGGCCATGTTTACTACATTATAGATCCATCTACAGATTTCAGCACAGCTTTGAGTTGTCTGTTTTGTTTTACATCTCTTCACTATTTTCTTTTTCTACTTGTTTTCCGTTATGAAGCAGCTTTATCAAAAAATTCTATAGAACATACATCCCATCCATCCATCCATCCATCCGTCCATCCATCCATCCATCCATCCATCCATCCATCCATCCGTCCATCCATCCATCCAACCGTCCTTACAAACCACAAAACACACACACACACACACACATACACACACACACACACACACACACGCAAGCACGCATGCACACAGGCACAGGCACACACATGTTCTAGTATAGCGCCACTCTAGTTATATACAGATATATAGAATGAGTAAAAAAAAAACAACTATCTATATTTCCATTTGTACATCTTAATATAAGAATCATAGCAAAGACATGTTCACCAGGCAAGTCTTAACAATAGATAAATAGATATAAACCAATACAAAAATAAATAAATCAATAACGAACCCAACATAAATACTCATTGTAATAAAGTAAGGATGGCTGTAATCTTTTTGTTTTACTTTTAGCCTTTTTTGATCAATGTTGCTCTGTTGAAGTCTATGCTTTGTTAGCTAGAAGACAACATGTTATTTTTTTTGTATTTCTTTATTTTGCAATCAGATAAAGCAAGCCTTTTTTTTCTCCTCAGACATGATTGGGTGGTTGGACCCAAGGTGTGGTCTTTATGCTTTTCTGTCATGTTTGACATGACAGTGATTGACATACAGTAATTAAATTAACTGTCAGCACCAATGTTAGAGTCATTATAATCATTATCATTGTTAGCATTATTATCTTTAGCAGCCATTTCTGTTGTCATCAATTAACGCCATGTTCAACCTCACATCACCAGTGAGTAGTAAGAATGACAGAATAACTATTATCTCGTCTATCCAAAAGTATATTTGCCCTTTCGGTAGACAACATCATCATTTAAGTGCATAAGGTAACAGATTTTGGCTGATATGAAATCTAAATTCTTCTCATGACCTTTGACATTTTTACAGACAGAAAGACAGTACTGCTGCTTGTCTTCAGTTGGGGCATCAGTGATGTCTGTTGACAGTTTGATGCTTTACTGCACAAAAGCCACATTTTAGGTTTATTACCATGTACATTATCACCGACTAACTTCTTGGAAGGACAAGAGGCTTTCAGCCAGACGAGAAGGAGCAATAACAGGTCTGTGATGCCCTTTGATGTCCGGGGCTTCATGCACGACACACTGAGCGGATCAGCGTGTGTCCACCGTCAAAGCTTTGTTACCTTGAAGACAACATGATTAATGGTTGTTTTTTTGTTTGTTTGTTTTTTGTTTTATCAGACAAAGCAAGCCTTTTTTTCCTCATCAGACACAACTGAGTGGATTGATCACATCTTTATGCTTTCCTGTCATGTTTGACAGTAATTAAGATAATCATCAGCACCAATGTTAGAATCATTATTATCATTACCATTGTTAGTATTATTGTCTTTAGCAGCCATTTCAGTTGTCATCAATAAGCTACAACATGTATTCAACTTCTTCACCAGTGAGAGCAGTAACAGTGGGTAACCCGCCAAGCCCCGCTCATGCTCATGATGGGATAATTGCAACGATTCCCCATTAACGAGGCATTCCCTGCCTTTCTACACACTGCCCATTGATTAGTCTGTGAGAAATTATTGTTACCCACGAATGGAGTGTTCGTGTTGTAAATGTCAGTACAACTAGAAAGTTATCCTGACAAATCTCTTCCTTCCACAGTTGCTTCAGCAACTTGGCTAAAGGTTCGGTTCTTTGTACACAGTGGGGTAAAGTAACTAAGTGCATTTACCTAAGTACTGTACTTAAGTACAATGTTGAGGTATTACTTTACTTGACTACTTCCAATTGCCAATACTTTTTCTTCTACTCCAAATATTGTACTTTTACTGTAATCCACTACATTTATTTGAAAGCTTTCGTTACTAGTTACTTTGCAGATATAAATTATAATATTATAAAACATACAGCATGTGAACCACTTTATTTTAGCCTTATTTTATTCCGTGGCTATCACACACTGTGAGCTTGTAGATCTGCTATTTTCAAACATTTTGTACTTTTACTTGCCAATACTTTTATACTTTTACTTAAGTACATTTTTAATTCCAGACTCTTAGAGTATTTCTATGTAGTATTGATACTTTTACTTAAGTAAAACATTTAAGTACTTTTCCCACCACTGCTTGTACACTGCACCGTTTTAACTTGGCAAATAGAGCTAGAATAGAATAGAACCATAACTCTGTCTTGACTGTTTGTAGACCATGGCACACAGGCTGATGAAATAAGCTTCTTCCAGTGTTAGCAGCCCATTGTAATAGCTTATAATCTCAGACCAACTATTTCCCATAGCAAAAGTTGAATTACAGGCCTTTTTCCTGGTGAGTCATCACATAACACATCACATGACACATGACTGTGGATGTCTCCCTTGTTTTAACACAGACACAAGAATCCTTTTTGGGGGGGTCAAAAGCTACAAGTGCAACAAGCATAGCATGTGGCATTTCAGAGGCAAATTGTGTTTCTCTTGTTTTTGTTCATTTAATTTTTGCCAAACAATTAAACCATTAAGAACTAAGTTCTCACTCTTTCAAGATTTGTCAAATAGTCAAAAATAGCAGATGTATATCTGCTTTTTTTTTTTTTGAATAGCCGACGCGAAAATCTAAAATGAGGGACAGATTTTTTAACTGTCTGATTGAGTACACACCCCCTGTTGTCTGGCAGAAACCCCACACTTCCCTTCTTGTTATTTGTCATCTCTCCTTGTCCCTGGGTGAGATTACTTTTACTCTAGCCAGTTCCCAGGGGAAGAGACGGCGCTCTTAATATCCAAGAACCCAACCCAACTCCTCTCTCATTTTCCCTTAAATGATTTACAGTCCATCGCTGTGGGATTGAGTTTAAGAGCCACTCAGTCCTTAAGAAGCTATCTCATATCCTTCTTTAGCACTATTGTGTACCCCTCATATGCTCTTTAGCACCGATTTATGCTATTCTAGATCAACTTCAGTCCCAGATTAAATTTTCAATATTTTAAGTGTTTATTTAAGGCTCACTGGTGTTTTCTTCACCAGCTACCTAATAAACCGCACTTTCTCAAGCACCCGCATCCATACGGCTGCTTTAGAATGTCCTTGTAGCTAATTGTGGGTCAAACCTGGTCACAGACATTTTGGAGAACCACTTTTCAACCACTTGTCCAGAAACAGCTCGTGGACTGCGTCTGGTCCCAATGGACAATTATGAAGGCTTGGTTCCAGATTCTGATTTGGCAGAGTTCAAGAACATTACTATTATACATTTTCTTAACCAGTATCATATCCTTGAGATACTGCATTCGTTCCTCAAGCTCCCATCCATGTTACAGGTCTACTGGGTCCAAAGAGAGACCTGTGTGTCAGCCACAATCTCACATCTCTGCTTTTGTAAGGATGGAACTCGATCTTGGTTCCTTTAGACTGTGGTTTCGTACTCCAGCACCTCTTTGCTTCCCATCATGGTACTCCTGTACTGTATCCGGGGACTGACAGGTGAGGTGGTTTCCAGAACCAGGATGGTTTTGCGAAGCCGCCGGTCGATAAAGTGCGCGTCCCAGGCTGGGTACCTCTTCCTGGGGAGGTCAATCCGGATGACGGGGCCATCCTGGGCCCGGGAGGAAGAGGAGGCAGCTCTGTGGAGAAGCGCCGGAGAGGAAGAAGGCGAGGGGCGCACCTGGAAGACAGGCACACAACTGTCCCTGTCCCTCTCTCCGGGGACAGGCTCCCCAGTGTCTCTAGTCCTGGGGAGGGTTCTCGGGGGACTGGTGACCGCAGTGTCCGATCCCCCTCCCGGGGTCTGGGAGCCCTGGGACGGGGTGAGGCAGGAGTCGATCACCCCCGCCACCCCACCCTCGCCGCCCTCCCCTTCCTCCACCACACAGCCACCCCACCTGGAGCCCAGCACGGGCCCGTCCGGGTGGAGCAGGCAGTAGTACACCAACATAAAGAAGGTCCCCAGGGCAAAGCTGCACGCCACCATGCAGACCACAACCAGGGCGTAGGAGTCAGAGGTTTGTGGCCCGCGGTAGGTGTACCAGGCGGCTGTGAGGGCAGCATTCTCCACCATGGTGACGGTGTAGTAGACAGTCATGCGGATGCGGCTGGGGCCCTCCTTTACGTTGAACCAGCAGAATATGTAGATTATTCCCACCACCATGTTGTAGATAATCTCTTCCCATTTGGACATGCAGAAGTCTGTCTCTCCCTGGATGATCCAGAAGGTCATCACACACCTGGACACACAGCAGATTAAACTGACTATGATAGAACTACAGCTATTGTTACTGTATTAGTGGGTAAGGAGTGTATGGGGCAGGCTGATGAAAGTACTATTTGCCAGGGAACTGGTATAGGTAATTGGTAATAGGATCAGTAATAGGATTCAGGGAGACAGGATGAGTTGCTGAATGAGTGTTTTACTGGTTAGCCAGCATGTAGAGAAAAGACACCACAATATTTTGGAATATCTGTTTGGTTCAAAATGAAGGGGAGTAAAGGATATAAATAATATAGTATAAAAATACAAATAATACAACAACGAATTTGAGCCTAATTCATTTAATGTATTATGTAATTTATGACCTGGCACGATAGTGTCAGGATCTGACCCACAGGGGCTAGTAAAACTAACCAGGTAACCTACCAGTAAAACTAACCAGGTAACCTACCAGTAAAACTAACCAGGTAACCTACCAGTGGCTGACGATGAAGATGCCAAAGTAGAGCTGGAAGACAGAGGCAAACAGGGCGAAGGCAACGGTACGTGCTCCGATGGTGAAAAAGTGCCACAGCATCTGAGCCACGACCGCTTTGTAGGACATGGAAAGCTTGTCATCGCGAGAGTCCCTCAGCACCTTCTGGTAAGACGCTATCATCCACGCCAGAGAGACAAGGGATGCTGAGGCCGACAGACCTACATAGAGACGGACAAAAAGAGAAAGAGAGAGAAAGAGAGAGACGCAAAGAGAAGATGACAACAACATGTTAGTGTGGCATGTTCTACATTACATTGGTTCCCAAACGTTTTAGCTCATGCATGACCCAAAAGAGCAATTAGACATTTGCCTGGGACCCAAACTAGTGCAAATAGTAGATCTAAAAGCTCACAACGCGACACATTATGAGCTTGGAGATACTGTGTACCGCTGCATGATTTTAGGGCAAAATCTGTAGGAGCAGTGTCCAAAAATGTGTTTTGCAAAAATCGGCCTCATGGTGGCGCTAGAAGAGGGCCATGTGACGTGAGAAATCCGGGCTGGAGGTTGTGGTTTGCCAGCCAAGGAGTGTGTGCAAAGTTTGGCATGGATAGGGGCAACAGTGCCGGAGATATAAGAGTAGGGCCAAAAGTGTGACGTGACGTGACGTGACGTGACGTGACGTGACGTGACGTGACTACCTGTTTTCACTACCTTTCTATTTTCATGTATTTATAGAAATAATTTGATTTTTTCTTCTTTTTTTTCGTTTTCTTTATGAAATACTTTAGAAAAATGTTGGAATTGTTATGTTGTGATGTTTTTGTTTGAATTTAAAAAAATCTTTTGAAAGGTGCTTTAAGCTGTATTATTTCCACAATCTGTCAGCAATGTACCATGCACAGTTTGGAAGAAAGGTTGTCTGAGGAGGTTAGGTCAGGTTCCCTCTGAGATTTAGTTAAAAAGGTCCTTTTGCACACCTACTGGGACCTCTGAGATTCACCATGAATCTGAGAGACCAAATTATGGCAAAAAGCATCAGAGGGTGATGAAAACAAAGAGTGAATTACAGGTACAGCAAGATATACAGTAGATGGAATATTAAGTTCAGCACTCGAAACGGAGCCGTATTGAGAATAAAACAATTTTGTCCACAGATAATAACAAATAGCATCGAAGAAAATGGACATTTATTTGATGTATGCTGCCAACTTAAAACAAAACAAAATAAAAAATCTGTTGAAAGCAAATAATGAACCACACATGAATCCACCACATAAATCTTTTTTTATGTGACGCCCACTCGACTGCTAGGTGAGCTACAACAAAATTGCTATAAAACTACAACTGCACTTTGCAGCTCACTTGAGCACTAGTAATGTGAGTATGAGGTTGTGATGAACTGACACAAACAGCAAAGTATTACTTTTGATCATTACTTTTAAGCAAAGTGCTGCACTTCGTTGCCGGACCGTGTCGCTAAACAAACATGTTTTAAAATGAAATAAGTGCAGACGTCAGTCAAGTTGACACTTTATTGACGTGAGATTTTTATTAGCCTAGTGTAGAGTTCAACACTTAGCCTGATGCAGAAGGCTAGTTGTCGGTGTGGTTGTGGTTCACACTGCAGAAGCCAATCAACACAATCACTACCCAAATTCGGTAGTGACTACATTCTACAATTAGTACAATAATCTTTATTGTCCTCGAAGGTATAGTTGTCTTCACAAGTCTGTTCGGAAAAAAAAACAAGAACAACACATAACCATGTAACACAAAACAACATATCATAAAGACAAAACATGGGTCCCCACGGTACACAGAAAACCATGTCGACAGGGGCGGGGCAGTTTGTTCAGTGCGCTGAAAATGCTCTACTTCAGTTCTTACTGAGTATACCATTGCCGGGGCGCGCACGCGGCACGCACGCATGCACACACAGTCCCTACAACAATCGTACCACACAGCAAGATGAGTGTTCATTTAACTCGAACTAGTCTTATACTCAGTATTGTATTACTTTTAAAGGAATTTGAAGTCATTTTAGTCATCTGTTCCTCTCATTTTAATGCTGTCCCGGTGAGATTAATTGCTAATTGGTTGAATGCTGCATTATTAATAGACATGAATATTAATGTAATTAATGGTGCCTGTGGCTGCTCAGCCACGTGGCCACATGTACTACATCAATAACCCTTTCACTTCTATCACCCGTTCACTTCATTAATGTCAGCCCATGTATCCAGAGAAATGCTAGATAGCTTTAGAAAAAAATATATCCCCTATCTGTATTGTATCCACAAAATAATAATAATATGGACCCCACTCCTTTGGGAAACTCTACACTTACACATTAAATTTGTCCTCTGCATTTAACCCATCTTAGCTATTAGGAACAGTGGGTGCTAGGGGCAGTGCCTGGGGAGCATGGGGTTAAGTGTCTGGCTCAAGGACACTTAGACCGGGGCTGAGGGTTAAACCAGGGACCTTCTGTTACCCAGACATTCAGCCAGGCCTCCCGTTATTTATTAAGCCTGTTAAGCTTGTCCACATGAAGTGCAGATTGCTGTGCTTGTCATGTAACCTTTGCATCCTCAGGAGGCTATATCGGTCAACAGCCAGCTGTGGTAATATTAATGTAATATGGTGGAATTTGAACTGAATCAAACTTTCAATGTCAACTCGAAGTGGATTTAAGATTAAGTTGAGCTGAATTTTGGATGAGTTTAGCTAATATTAGCATCTCCTCTCCCTCTCCTCTCCCTGGTCTTTGTACCTCTGTGTCTGAAAGTCTGTTGGTGTGAGTTTGGCTGCTTGCACGTGTGTGTGTGTGTGTGTGTGTGTGTGTGTGTGTGTGTGTGTGTGTGTGTGTGTGTGTGTGTGTGTGTGTGTGTGTGTGTGTGTGTGTGTGTGTGCATGCATGCAGTGTGTGTGTGTGTGTGCATGCATGCAGTGTGCGTGAGTTTACGTGCGTGTGTGCACACACTTGTGCATGCTAAGATCTCACAGGGACGCTAATTGACAATATATCTATATGGGTATTTGCTGAGGCTTATCACTCATCTGACTCTGGCTCTCTTATTCTATCTGTGTCTGTCAGACACAGTAACTGTTTCTGTGTGTGTGTGTGTGTGTGTGTGTGTGTGTGTGTGTGTGTGCGTGCGTGCGTGCGTGCGTGCGTGCGTGCGTGCGTGCGTGCGTGCGTGTGCGTGTGTGTGATAACATTAGCTTGTGTGTGTATTGGGGGGGCTGGACTGGGGCGCTGACATTTAATGCCTTGACCAATCCACTTCTCATGTGGGTAAAAAAAGTGTCTCACTGTATGTTATTTTCACTGCTTGTTCTCCTCACATTTCATTTGAGCATCAATTAATTCATTAACAGGGGTAACACATTCTCAAATGCATAATTGTGCACACAGCTCAGTCCAAAGATGTTACTTGTCAAAAGTTAACTTTTGATGACACGACTCGTTTTCGCCCATGTCCGTGTGTATGTGCATGTGTCTCGAGTCATATGATCAAGATGTATCAGTCAGAGTTTTCAGATTCCATTCCGATAGAGGGTATGCGCGTGACATCACTGTTGCTGGAAGTTATGTGGGAACACGCCTACTGAGTGGCAAAAAACTCATTTCTGCCATTGACAGCCCATACATCCAAACAGAAAAATCCTATCTGATTGTATTAAACAAAGTTAACTCACCAACATTGTGGCTGTACTGAAAGCTTGAATTATCCTCTTTCTATCTGCAAAGTTTTTGTTTCATAAATATCCACCATAGGCATGTTATGAGCTACTTTCTGTCAAGACATTCTGTGCAGGTTTTTATTTTTCCAAGTGTTAGAGTTTGGAAGCACTCGTTTTCAACAACAC
>NC_137818.1:35058651-35101151 GCF_963921795.1 Nannobrachium achirus | reverse complement strand
ATTCTTTTCTCTCTTGTCATTCATTCTTGCTCGCTCTCTCTCTGTCTAATTTAGTTTCCTTCTCGCCCCAGGCCGCCCTGCTATCTGCAGCTTTCAATCTCCTCCTCTACCATTTCCTCCTCTCCTCCTCCCTTCGCTTCTCAGCTCCTCTCCCCCTTCTCACCTTCTCTCCAGGGGCGTCACAAGGGGCGGGGGGGAGTGGGAATGAGTTTCTAGGGCCCAAGGTGGAGGGGCCTTAATTATTTAGCTATTGAAAAATAGCAGATATACAAGCTCACAGCACGGCACTGAGTGCCACGCTGCGAGCTTGTACATCTGCTATTTTTGAAAAGTCATGAAAATGGGTTCATATCTTTGAATATATGTATTTTTTAAGCAAACATTTTGTAACTCAAAATTTGCTTCTGGGTGGGGGGGTGGGGGGGGGGGGGGGGGTCCCTGGAAGTAAATATTGTGAGATGGGGTTCTAACCTTAGAAGGATTTGAAATATTCAAAGACTTGCAATAATGTTCACGACTTTTCAAAAATAGCAGATCTACAAGCTCGCAGCGCGGCACTCGGTGCCGTGCTGTGAGCTTGCATATCTGCTATTTTTCAAGTACCCAGGGCCCAGAATTTGGTGCGACACCCCTGCTTTCTCTCCACTACTCATCCTGTATGTTCATACCAGTTGTGTGTGTGTGGAGTATTTTCTGTTAGTTACAGTAGACCACAGTTAGACCCCTGAGACAGTCAGATTCCAGAGTATGGGATGGGTGTGTGCCTGACTGAGAATATATACAATGGGTGTCTCTCTCAGCCTCCCCCTCTCTCCCAAATTCCTCCCTTCTATCTTTGCCTCCCACGCTGTGCATGCATTATAGTTTGTGTTCATTTTGTGTCTGTGGTTATTGTTTTTTTTGCATTGACCACAACAGTGAGGCCAACCCTACACAAGGGAATGTCTCTGACTGACTGACAAACTGTCTGACTGAGGAAGTACTGTTACTGTAAAGTGACTCCAAACAAACTACTTCAGACTACAATAGAGGGTATGCACGTCCACTGGGACCTCCCCCCTAATCTAGAATGAGTGGCAAAACATTGAGCAGCATGGAGCATTGGAGTTTGGAAGTGCTAGTTGCAAATCACTCACGGTCCTGCATACCACCTGTTTCTAAATTGCCCATAATGCAGGAGGCAGCAGGATATTCTGTTGTTGAAAACGAGCGCTTCCAAACTCTGACACTTGGAAAATGCACAGAATGTGTCTTGACAGAAAGTAGCTCATAACATGCCTATATGGTGGATTTTTATGAAACAAAAACTTTGCAGATAGAAAGAGGATAATTCAAGCTTTCAGTAGAGTCGCAATGTTGGGGAGTTTAACTTTGTTTAATACTATCAGATAGGACTTTTCTGTTTGGATGTACTAGCCCTTACCCGTTCAAAGATATGAGCTCCAAAATGATGTGCAGTGTGTGGGTTATGGGATGTGCACTGTGCACACAGTATATGAGGGATGGAAAGTAACTTTAACTGGTGCTTGCATGATGTAGGAGCATCAATGTAAGAAACCTGTTTCGTTTAATGGCTACAGAGATACTGTCCCCCCAGCCCGCCCGCCCGCCCACACACACACACACACTCCCCCCCCCCCCCCCATGTGTGTGTGTGTGTGTGGGTTTGTGTGTGATTGTGCATGGCCTGAACAACAGCGCCCCTCCCTTAACATGTGTGGTCACAAAAGGTACTGTAGGCTAAATAGATATAGATACAGCATAAAAATGCCAATATACAGCATACGATTTGTGAAAGTGACAAACGGGCTTCACAGTTATGTTAGGTGTGTTCATCTGCTAATGGTGATGCGATTTCAGATCAATTGCTCCAGCCACTGAGGAGAAACGCTGTTTCAGACAGACAGACAGACACTCACTCAGACAGACAGACAGACACTCACTCAGACATTCGCAAAATTATAGTATAGATGGGCTGTCAATGGCAGAAATTATTTTTTTGCCACTCAGTAGGCGTTTCCACATAACTTCCAGCAACAGTGATGTCACGCGCATACCCTCTATACTTCAGACTTCAACAGACTACAACAGACTGGCAGCCTGTGACATTTAGTTGACATTTCTTTTTTTTTTTTATACTATTTTTATTTGAGTTTTGGGCATACCAAGGAATAATTTCACAGTTATAAACAACAGAATATAAGAAAGGCAGCGAGGCCATTTAGTTGACATTTAATCAGCAAAACTAGTCGCAGACATGACAGACAGACAGACAGACAGACAGACAGACAGACAGACAGACAGACAGACAGACAGACAGACAGACAGACAGACAGACAGACAGCTTAGCTACTTGCAGGCTCTCACAAATACCTATTATCTTTTACAGCCTATGGAACAAACTAATTTCTGGCAAAAAACTAACAAAAAAAATCATGATGATTGATAAGATAATAAATGGATACTAGACCTAGATCTCCATGTGGAGCTGGTCAATACCTCTACATCTGACCTTGCAGACTCCATATATGGATATACGGTAGCTGACCTGTTCTGACATCACAGTGATATGACTTGACCAGCTCAGCAGACAGAAGGGTATATACATGCCAAAGCGCCCATGTGCACGCACCCATGTGCGCGACCTCACCCCTTTAGGGAGTCTTACTGGTATATACAGTAGGCCTATAGTTCCTCTATGGTGAGTTGTGTGCCCATGTGATTTAATACATTTAGATGAGCTCACACAGCCCCAATCCGCAGTTCCCGCCTCTGCTGTCCTCAGCAGTCAATCAGCCAAGAGGATACTGCATGGGGCCAGGGGCGTAACAAGGGGGGGAAAGCGGGACTGAGTTACTAGGGCCCAAGGTGGAGGGGCCTTAATTTTTTTTATATTTTAGCTATTGAAAAATTGCAGATCTACAAGCTCACAGCGCGGCACTCTGTGCTGCACTGTGAGCTTGTATATCTGCAATTTTTGAAAAGTAGTGAAAATGTGTGCAAATCTTTGAATATATGTATTTTTTAAGCAAACATTTGTAACTCAAATTTTGCTTCTGGGTGGTCCCTGGAACAACATGTTGTGAGACCGGGGGTCTGCGGGCCAAATGCATGTCATTTTGGGGTCCTTGACAAGAAAACGTTTGGGCACCACTGACATAGAAACAGGTTTTTAAAAAAAACCTTAGAAGGATTTGAAATAGACTTGCACAAATTCTGACGTTTTTTCAAAAATAGCAGATCTACAAGCTCGCAGCGCAGCACTCTTATACCTATATCTGCTATTTTTCAATAGTTAAATGCGTTCCCATGGGGGGCCGCAGTGAATCCTTGTACCCAGGGCCCAGAATTTGGTGCGACACCCCTGATGGGGCTGGTGCTACTTGGTGCTGCCATGGTGGAGCACATCTCTGACCCTTGGTTCCAGTCAGTCTGGATGATCTATTAAACTAGCAGGACAAACCTCTACGGGGATAACATGAAGCCCTGAACTGTACTGACACCACCGGTAGGCCGACAGAGCGTCGCCACTACCTGTATCATTCATTTCAAAATATAAGCTCTCTAGCAATATAGGTTTTGAGTGTGTAGTGGAGAGAGAGAGAGCGTGCGCACGTGAGAGAGAGAGCGAGTGTGTGTGTGTGTGTGTGTGTGTGTGTGTGTGTGTGTGTGTGTGTGTGTGTGTGTGTGTGAGAGAGAGAGAGAGAGAGTGTCTCTAGCATTACCCCATAGAGACCCATAAAACGTTAGAGCTTTGCTCCAAGAGTGCTGGTGAACCAGATATGAACCCACATACAAAGGGAACGAGGGACAAACAGAGAGGAGGAGGAGGAGGAGGGAGACTGTAAATTGAGAGACAGAACGACATGCTGTGAGTGAAGGAAGGCTGTCCTGCCCCCTTTTCATCTCCATGATGAAAGATTGTTAGAAACATCTTGATATTAATGGGTCTCTGATGTGTAGTTCTCAGCCACAAACACACGCACGCACGCACGCACGCGCACACACACACACACACACACACACACACACACACACACACACACACACACACACACACACACACAAACACACACTGTACGTCAAAGGTTGGCCACATGAAGTCCGTGAACCATGCCTGTCTTGTTTTGTTTCTGCCTTTTTTTATGGGGTAGCTCTGTGGAAGGCGAGCCATCTACTGTAGATGGGTCTGTCTGTCTGAGTCCACCGCCAAACCCGATGGATCGATCAGCAGAAGGTTTCTGGAGCATGCTGTCATAGGCCAAGGAACGCTAAGTTTTTGAGCGGTGCATTTAACTTTGTGTGTATTAGTACAGATCTCCATGTATGGATAGCCAAAATGTATTAGTACTAGAAGTTCATTAGTGTGGTTGCCACACAGGGCAACACACTGTAGTCCTGGGGAAACTTTATTCTAGATAAACTTTTTATTCTATATTATAAACTTTATTTGTGAATGACAAATCCATCAATTGGAAATTGGTGGAAATACATTTGGGAGTGGTGCTAGCTCAAGTATTGGTTGAGCTTCACATGACAGTTAGCTTGCTGCAGAATATAGTCACGTCGGCAACCACACTTGCAATTTCCAATTGCATCTTTTCTAGTTAATGTGCTTGCCCGACAGGGCAACACACTGACTGTAGTCCTGGGGAAACTTAAACTAAACCTTATTCTAGATAAACTTTATTTGTGAATACTCCCCCATTGAGTTGGGGGAGTGGTGCTAGCTTGAGGATTGGTCGAGCTTCACACAACAATTTGGCTATCTGGTTATATGTATAGTAGGCAACCACACTTGCAATGTCAATTGCATCCTTTCTAGTTCTAATACATTCTTGGCTTGCACCATTCGGGGGCTCTCAGCTGATTCAAGGCATGCATTCAAGACGTGGAAAGGCTGGGAGGCTGTAACATGGGTGTATAACAGCCAATGAACGGCGAGTCTCGTACCGTACCGTCCATCTAGTGCCTACCATCCATCTAGTGCGGTGGGTCTGATTTGGCAGTGGAGTGGGCGTGAAAGTGGGCGTTGGCCTTAGTGAGAATGTATAATCCATGCTCATATAAAGTAAGTGACGTCACGGACAGAACGGCCCATACAAGGAGATATGCATGTTGGCGGTGTGGTGTTTGACCTTGTGTCTCCCATAAAATAATGCAGTTCTAGTGCACACCAGACAGAACAACTTATATTGGTTCAGATTGGTCCACAAATGTGACACAAAGCTTGGCCAAACCGTGAAGACGACGGATCGGGTTGGCCAATCAGGGAAGCTGGTGCATAGCTCCCCCACCCCTGGACGGAAAAAGTCAAAGGTGGTCAGATCGGCCTGAAACCTTCCCCAATATGGAGATGTCTGATGTCATGGTACTCACAGACTGGCCACATAAAGTTCAAGGTCCACATGGAAGAAAAGCGGATGAGAGAACATGCTCTCCCACAGATTAACCGAAGATGATGGACAACTTTGCATTAAATAACAGAGATTCCGATTCTGCAAACGGGGACAGGGCCCTCCATAACTATGTGGTTGAGTTCATAGAGAGGGAGGTCGGCCACGATGTGAAGTCATTAACGAATGTTGGGGAGGTCTTAGAGAAACTGACTGTAGAGAACAAGTTGCTAGAAGAACAGATGCTGACAGAATCCAGCCCTGTGCCTCTGAAGGTGTCTGCGGCCTTAACCACAGCTGAGGAAGTCATGGCATCATTGGAGGACTTAATGCAGAAAGAGAGGACTCTCTCTAATAAACTACAACAGCACTTACAGGGGGCCCAACCATGGGTGGACATACTTGCTCAGACACTGGGCGAGGTAGACACCATTGACAGACACATGAAATACCTACAGTGTCTACAACATATAGAGGATCTCAGTGCCAGTATTCTACAGTGTCTGCTGACAAACAGTGTGTGGGAGGCCATCACGGCACTAAGGACCATGACCAGTCTGGACATGGGATTGAAGGAGTCTGTCTGCACTCATCTACAGGTCTTCCTCAGAGAGACTCTACATTCCTGGCTTAGAATTGTCAAAGACAGACTGGCAAGTGATTTTAAAGAGGTGTTGACTCTTCTTCACTGGCCCTTCATCTCCCCTCCCGTCCAGTCTATGGCACACCCTGCCAACGTCCAGGAGATCAACAGCCAGCTGGACCTACTGGTTGGACAGCTTTTGTCCCTGCAGGCCTGTGAAGATGTAATATCAGAGAAATCGTCTGTGCCCCATCCAGGCATGGCCCAAGCTGCACCCCTCTCCCTGCCCATACAGATCATGCTGCTGCCACTCAGCAAGAGGTTCAGGTACCACTTCACTGGAAACAGACAGACCAACTCACTCAACAAGCCAGAGTGGTACTTAACCCAGGTGTTGATGTGGATGGGGAACAGCTCAGACTTCATGGAGAAGATCCAGCGCATTATGGACCGAGCTGGAACTAACGGCAATGCCCGGGTGGAGCTGTGCCGTGGCCTGCTTTCTCTAGCTCAGGAAAAATTGGCCAATGACGTCCCCAGACTCCTGCATGATGACACTCTCTTCTGTCACCTGGTGGACGAGATTCTGCAGTTTGAGAAGGAGCTGAGGGGAACCTACAATTATCCTGCCACTCTGCCAGGAGCCCTGCACATCCTGCTAGACAAGGCCACGCTGCATAAATGGCTCATTGTTGAGGAGAAGAGGGCGATGGAGAAGGTGGACACCATGTTGTTGGCTGAGGGAGCATGGAGCTCTCAGTACAGAGACATCAGCGACATGGACGAGCTGGATGAGCTGAAGGCTCCAGTTTGTGCTGACACCTTCATGACTCTGCTGTTGGTCATTACTGACCGCTATCGTTCACTGCCGTGTCCTAGTGCTCAGCTGAAGTTCCTCGAACTACAGAGGGACCTGATGGACGACTTCCGTATCCGACTCACACAGGTAATGAAAGAGGAGTCTAGATGCCCGCTGGGAGCACGCTACAGTGCCGTCCTCAACGCTGCAAACTACATCTCCACTGTGCTGGCAGACTGGGGTGACAATGTGTTTTTCCTCCAGCTTCAACAGGCTGCGGTCTCCCTGGGCGAGGAGGAGGATTGCGGGGGCATCCTGAGTGGTCTGGGTATGATGGAGGTGGGCCGCCTGGCTTCCCTGGAGGGCTCGCTGTTCGACGACCTCTTGGTGCTACTGGAGAGGCTGAGGGGAGAAATGATGGACAGCCTCCTGGATGCGGTGATGAGAGATGTGAAGGAGAAGGCCAAGGCCTACTGTCAAGTCCGGTGGCTGTCCCTGCCCTTGCAGTGTGACCAGGCCACCATGTCTCTGTCCAGCTCAGCATGTCCCATGATGCTTTGCCTGAGGGATCACCTGTTGAGCCTGCAGCAGCTGCTGTGTCTCCCTCTGTTCCAGACTGCATGGCAGGGGCTGGCCTACCAGATGGACGAATTCCTCTACGAGGAAGTCATCCTTTATAATATGTTCAATGAGGGTGGGGCGTCTCAGCTCCAGTTTGACATGACCAGGAACCTCTTCCCTCTGTTTGGACACTATAGCAAGCGACCTGAGAACTTCTTCAAACACGTCAAAGAGGCCTGCATAATTCTGTGTCTTAGCGTTGGCTCGGCTCTCCTGTTGAGGATAACATTGGAGGGGGAGCAGCAGATGGGAAAAGAGGAGAATCCTTTATCAGAGTCTGCACTCAACGAGCTGGGGGTCTACCTTCTGGCCCCCAGTGACGTCCTCAGTCTACTCAACCTCAGGGCATCGTGGCCTGAACAGTGAGAGGTATGTGTATGTGAGAGATAGAGAATCACTGTGATGAACCCCTTCGTGTTCTGAAGAGCACAAAAAAGAGACAGGTCGCTATCACTCCATATTTGGGCAAGTCTGATGTCATCATCAATATGATGTCAGATATCCACAAAGGAGCAACAACGTTATTGTACCCTCTCTTGTAAGTTTGAATGTATATTATGTTTAACTAGAAATACTGTTCCTACGAAACAGTGTGGGCTCTCATGGAAGATCTAGCCTTTTGGCTGCTCCTCATTGGCTAAGGGCCCTGCCTTTGTACCGTCGGTAATTCCTTTAGGAGAATAAACTTGACCTATAAAGATTTGGTATAACAGAGGAAGTATAGCATAACATACTGATATAACATACTGGTCTCGAGCCAACGTGTTGTTGTTATTTGGGGCTGGATATCTGGACAGGCTGGATATCTATCTAATATAATGTCCAATCAGACATGATTGGCCATGCTTCGACTTGACATCACAATATATAATTTGTTGTTAACCTTTTTTTGATCTCTGATTGGACCTTACGTATATTTAGTGTGGTTGCCCAACAGGGCAACATACTGTAGTCCTGGGGAAACTTTATTTTTCTAGATAAACTTTATTTGTGAATGGGTTTTTACCTTGAATAAATAGGAAGGTACATTCGATGAGAGTGGTGCTAGCTCGAGTATTGGTCGAGCTTCACATGACAGTTAGCTTGCTGCAGAATATACCGGTAGTCACATCGGCAGCCACACTTGCAATTTCCATTTGCATCTTTCTAGCCCTCCTCAGAAGCGCTTCGATTCCAAAGTTTGCAGGATTGGTCAGTTTCGAACAAAATGCCTCAAATCACTAACACAGAAATTCCACCGTTTTCACATTGGCTTATTATAGTGTCACCAGGAGGCCACACTAACCTACCTGACCTGGTGGAGACCTGTGCACCAAGGAGCACTTTTTCTAGTTTGTATTTTTCTCAGTCTTTTTTCTTACAAATGAGCAAATATACTTTAACTTTCTATCTTTCAAAATCAAAGATCAAATCTGCTTATGTTTTCTAAAAGAAGCTGTGGGGGAATCACAAAGAAGTTCTATTAGAAAACATAATTGCATAACAATAGGAACTAGAAATAACAAAGATCTACCCAACAGGCACTCCAACATTACTTCTGAGACTCCTACATTTTATATACTGTACATTAGTCTCTAAAGATTTGGGAGAACATACTGATAAAACAAAATATGTCATGTGGGTGTTGTTATTTATATCAGGTCGCACTTGTTGGTGGTGATGTCACCAAGAATGCTGTTCCTCATTGGCTAAGGGCCCTGCTTTTGTACTGTCAAGCCCACAATTATGGTGTTTCTTACATTCAATAAATTGTAAAAATTTCTCATGTAATTATAACAACAGCCAACCAACACAGTCAAAGTTCAAGGTAAAGCAACTACAGGGGCTGGCGCAAGCACACTGATCAACACTTGTGTTACTGAAATTGTAATGTTTGAAAAATGTTGCTATCTTACATTTTGTATATAAAATGAAACGTATGAGGATATGTTGTGTTTGTGTGCATCTTTGTGTGTGTGTGTGTGTGTGTGTGTGTGTGTGTGTGTGTTTGTGTGTGTGTGTGTGTGCACGCGTGCGTGCGTGCGTGCGTGTGTGTGTGTGTGCTAGAGGTGAATGAGCATTGATTGTCGTTGTGATAAGATCTCACTGAGAGCTCAAGTGTTTAATTGGCAAAGATATAAACCCTGCTTAACATTGTGTGCGTGTGTGTGTGTGTCTGAGAGAGTGTGTGTGTGTGTGTGTGTGTGTGTGTGTGTGTGTGTGTGTGTGTGCGTTCGTGCGTGCGTGCGTGTGTGTGTGTGTGAAGTTTTTGATGTTATCGCTTAGCCCAAGGGGTCAGGTTTGATCCTGCTGAGTCCTGCTGTTGTGCATGTGCGTGTTTGTGTTTGTGTGCACATGTAAAATTCCAGAGCTGTCACTGTGAAAAAAAGGTTAAGGACAGAGAAGAGAGGATGGAAGAGACAAGAAGAGGAAAGGAGAGAATGAGAGAAGAGATGATGAGGATGATGATGATGATGATGATGATGATGATGATGATGATGATGATGATGATGATGATGATATATAGGGTTAGAAAAAAATTGCATGGGTGCGTTGCGTGCGTGTGCACGTTGCGTTGCGTGCGTTGCGTGTGTGTGTCTGTCTGTGTGTGAGTGTCTGTGTCGGTGTCTGTCTGCGTGTGTGCCTGTGCGTATGTGCGCACATGTGAGAGCTGAACAGTCTGCTGGTGCCTGCATTAATCAGTCATCATTTATATAATCATTTAGGCTTCAGCAGAACTGGAAAAAGACACAGAGAGGGAGAGAGGGAGGGAGGGAGCGAGAGAGATGGGGAAAAGAGATTGAGAGCAGTGAGATGAGCGGGAGAGGATGGATGGAGTCGGGAGAGAGCTTTATTAGACCAGGAAAGACAAAACCAGGGCAAGGGATTGAGACAAAAGGTTAGTGAGAGCTGTGCATGCGTGCGTGCGTGCACCTACAGTACTGTATATCCTATAGCCTAACAGCCCTAGAACCTAGCCTAAAACTAGCTAGTCCTAATGCCATTTATTAGGCCTTAGGCTGGGGCCATACATTTAAGGCACATGCTTTATGTCCAATTCATTCCGTATGGAAGTCACATGTTTTGAAGAGGCAAGCTTACTCTGTGGCTTAAGGACAGCCTTAAGGAAAGCTTAAAGCAAGCTTGCCTCTTCAAAACATGTGACTTCCTCAGGGAATGAATTGGATTCTGCTTTACCCCCCACCTCCCCCCATGTAAGGCATAAAGCACATGCTTTAAATGTGTGTACGAGGTCTGAGACACACAGCTTGTAGATCGGCTTGTAGATTGTCTATTTCTGCTAGTTTGGGCCCCCTCCATGAGCCAATGGATATTGTAAACACTGGCTTCATAAAAAAAAAAAAAAAAAAAGCTTGTATATTGGCTATTTTCGCTTGTTTGGGTCCCTCGGAGACGTCACAATTCTAATATGGGTCTTGGGCTAAAAGGTTTGGGAACCAATGACCATTTTTATAGTCATCACCAGACACTGAGCCGGGGCCTACTGTTCTAGCTAGCTCACTTGAAAGTGTGGTCCAAAGTCCAAAGGTCAAGGGTTCGATCCCTGTCTCTGACAAAGTGTTGAGGTGTCATTTGTATCTTCTAGTTGCTCTCCTGTGTGCTAGATGACCACCTCAGCTGTGTAAGTTTTCCCTGCGGGAATTATAAATGGACTTTATTATTTTAAAAGGCAAAACATTATGCTTTTCAGCTCATTTAAACCGGGCTGTTGTAGCTGAAGATGAAAGTGGGTGGAGGTGAGTGGAGGTGGATGGAGGTGGTTGAAAGTACAGTAGGTGGAAGTGGGTGGAGATGGGTGGAGGTAAGTGAAAGTGGGTGGATGAGGGTGAAAGTGGCTTCCCAGTTCCCACAATACAATGTGGAAAGCCTGTCTAGAGCCCACCTACTGTATCTTGCATGCACCCACACAGACTGTTCCCATATCCACTGCCGTATAATGTAGGCGAACTAGGCAATTGCGTCACTTTGCAAGGGCAGCAAAATGTGGCCAACTATTAAAATATCAATCATAATCAGCAACACCAGTAATGTGCCATTGTGCCAATCCCAGGTCTCCCACACTGAAAAGCAGAGGCCTGTGATAGCCAATGAGAATGCAGGACAGGTGGACATTGGTGCTTGTTTGATTGTGTAAAAATAAAAGGCTCTCAACACATAGTTAAGCTTTGCAGATAATAAAATAGTAATGGTTTTGGACAAAGTCTACATGATTTCCACCCGAAGATAACGGTATACTAGCCCTGAAACATGATCCGATCATTTTCTGTTTTCCCATGTATTCTCGGACCCATTTTTGCAAGGCCACGCCCACATCTCAGTGTTCAGTAGATTGGGTTGGTGCGCATGGGGAAAACCAGGAAATACATGGGAAAACAGAAAATGGTCGTATAAAAAGGCTTCTCATTAAAGAACACGGAGGATCCAGGTAATTATACAATGCCGGCCAGTATTTAGACAGGTTTGAGACTTTATAAAGCACTTTGTTTGTGAAATCTGTAAATTGTCATCCATGACGGTTGTACGTCATGTTATCAGCGACCGTCATGTTTCAGGGCTACCGGTATACAGTACACAAGCACACAAACACGAACAGAATCACAGACATGCACATACGCACACGCACACACACGTGCGCGCGCGCACACACACACACACACACACACACACACACACACACACACACACACACACACACACACACACACACACACACACACACACACACACACAGCCCTCCATTTGCATGCAGTGCTTTAAGCACCACATAAATGTCATTCTCTTTGAGATAGTCGCCATGGATACTGGCCTATATTTCATCAAAGATAGATATCTGAAACCAATCATCATTCACCTCGCACCTTCACTACCTGCTAGAACCTCACATTACACACACACACAGCCCATGGGCACGCACGCACGCACACACACACACACACACACACACACACACACACACACACACACACACACACACACACACACACACACACACACACACACACAAACGCCATTATTCACATTGCAATGCAGAAACGTTCTAATCCAAATAGAGACAGACACATTTCTACTTGGATGTCAGTTAAAGTACAGTATGTCATCAACATCATCATAATATTATGGTAGCACTGCTCTGTAGCATCAATTGCATATGGGATTGCCTCTCCTCATTCATTCAAGATCAGATGTTTTTTTTTTTCATTTGTGTGGTTTTTGTGTAAGATGTTGCTCTAGACAAACGTCAATCCAAATCCCATGAGAGAGAGACTGAAAGAGGAAGAGCAATTGTCCAGAACAGTGCCTCATATTCAAACTCTTCAAAGCTTCTGCAATTGCCATCTTTAGCAAGCCAACACCGTGACAAGACCTGCAAACTACAGTATTGTCAAGTAGAGCAAACAAGACGCGTTGAGTGACGAGCTGAGAGAGCTGCACTGTGAGTGACAGGTGGGAGCAGCGTTGTGCATGTGTGTTTGTGTGTTTGTGTGCGTGCGTGCGTGCGTGCATGTGTGTAGGAGCTACACTGACACCACGCGTAGCCAGCCTATACTGTACAGGTACCGGTATGTGTGTTGTTGTCAGAGCGATACATATCCAGGTGCTTTTCTTGACAGATTTGACATGTTAGATTTGGGTAGGTTATTAAGGGTTCAATTTGTCTTGGAAAAAGACAGCTGGTATCTATAGTGCGACAAATGAGTACTGAAACACTTTCAAATCAACATGTATTGAAAACTCATTTATAAAAACACTACTGCAAATTCACACACCTTCACTCTACCTGCATGCTGCTACAGTACAACCACATCCTACACATGGTTTTTTCTTTTCATTCCAGCCAGGGGCAGGAATTATGTTTTCACCCCTTCCGTCCATGTGTTTGTTATGCCTGTCTGTCTGTCTGTCTGTCTGTCTGTCTGTCTGTCTGTCTGTCTGTCTATCTGTCTATCTGTCTGTGTGTGTGTACAGCTAATCTTAGGCAACCCATCCTCCCAGTAAGCTAAGGAACTTCTACCCCAATTTTTCCAAATCGTTATCATGGTGGCACTATAACAGTTTGGGCCTATAACTCCTGAACCATTAGGTTGTATAATCAACATTGTTTACCCCGGATTCCTTGGACCATCCATGATGCAGCTTCCCATATTGGCCACGCCCAATTCTGCCTGTCAAGATTTCCCATCATTTTCTGTTTTCTTCAAAACACTTTTTTTTAAAGAAAAGAAAATGAAAATATTTGCAAATATGTACATAAAATGTGAAATAAGAAATGTAAACAATTGAAATCATTGCAATAAAAAGTAAAAAAAAAGATCCTGGAGATTTGGTCCAAACCTCACACATGTTTGAACACATTCTCTCTGAAGTAATGTGATCAAGATCAGTCTGATTTTTACTATTCCATTCCATTCCAATGGGCCACAAATCGATTGGCTTCCAGAATTTGCAGGGGCCCGTTTTGTAATAAAATGGCACAATCATGAACGTCTGATCTGCCTCAAAATTGAAAATAGCTAGTCATTTCAACAAGAGAGAAAGAATGAGACAGGGAGAGGCTATGACTGGAATAAATGGAAGAAGAGAGATAAAGATGCTCTTCACAACATGCCAGCGAGATAGAGATACTGTAGGAAAGATGATGTAGACAGGAAAGTAAAAATAATGGTATTGTTTGTCACACACGCGCGCACACACACGCGCGCGCACGCACGCACGCACGCACGCACGCACGCACGCACGCACGCACGCACGCACGCACGCACGCACACACACACACACACACACACACACACACACACACACACACACACACACACACACACACACACACACACACACACACACGTCTGTTTGTTCTACAGACTTTGTTTATGTGTGTGTGTGTGTGTGTGTGTGTGTGTGTGTGTGTGTGTGTGTGTGTGTGTGTGTGTGTACTATATCTGAACATGTACTGTGTGTGCACTGTATCTAGATTCATCTATATAGTAGGCTATCTGTAGCCAGAGGTTCTATTCTGAGTAAATGTCACTGACTGAAGCGCACTCTCTTTCTCTCTTTCTTTCTCTCTCTCTCTCTCTCTCTCTCTCTCTCTCTCTCTCCCTCTCTCTCTCTCTCTCTCTCTCCTCTCACACTCCTCCGTCCAACAAACATTTCTTCATCTGTCTCTGTCACTCTTTCCGTTCCTTTTATTATCTCATTCTCAAAGGCAATCTTTCTTTCTCTGTGACCTCCTCCAGTTCAATTCATCTTCTGTTCATTTACCATACAGTTAAGGAGAGTACAATGAATGTGGCTGCCTTTATTACAGGTGTGTATTGATTAAGTCAGGGCTGTAGGTTAACGTCTGGTTGAGAGATACAGTGCAGTAAGGTCAGATCAACCACTTAAACCCTAGTATTCCCTATTCTGGGGGGAACAATAGCCAGAAGTAGACGATCTACAAGCTCACGATGCGTCACATTGAGCAGCAGACCGAGGATAGAGACAAATCAGGTATATAGGGTAGTGGTTAATGTTAGGTTAAGAGACACGATCGGTTTTCCCATTTTTGGTTAAGAGTTACATTCAGGTTAAAGGAGCAGACCTCCCATTCTCAACCATATCTTTATATAATTGGTCCTTACTACTGCTAAAATAATAATTATAAATTACATATTATTATTATAAGATGGCCAATTCTGTCAAATGGAGGAATCCCCATCGATGATGTCTTTGTTGGGCAGGTTTGTGAACTGTCATAGCCCACCAAAGAGACACAAAGCAAGTAGCTTTGTGCTGCTTGCTATCTTATACTGAACATTAATGAGGACCAATTATATGAAGATAAAGTTGAAATGGGTGATGCATTCCTTTAAAAATAGGTACTGTATATAGTGGTGATGGAATACATGAGCTGTGTGTGTGTGTGTGTGTGTGTGTGTGTGTGTGTGTGTGTGTGTGTGTGTGTGTGTGTGTGTGTGTGTGTGTGTGTGTGTGTGTGTGCGTGCAAGTGCAACCTACTGTAGGTCTGGCCTGTTTGACAAAGTAGCACACACACACACACACGCGCACATACTGTAAACACACACACACACACACGCACGCACGCACGCACGCACGCACGCACGCACGCACGCACGCACGCACGCACGCACGCACGCACGCACGCACGCACACACACACACACACACACACACACACACACACACACACACACACACACACACACACACACACACACACACACACACACACACACAGCCTGTCATGACAACTTCTGAACAAAAGCACACTTTTTTCTGTCACTTTATGACAAGTCTCTCTTTCTCCCTTTCTCTTGCTTGCTCCCTCGCCTCCTACTCGTCCTCTCTTTCTGTCACCATCTCTCTCTCTCTCTCTCTCTCTGATTAGATGACAACAAGGTGAAAACAAAGGGGAAGCACAGAGAGAGAGAGAGAGAGAGAGAGAGAGAGAGAGAGAGAGAGAGCGAGAGAGAGAGAGAGAGAGAGTGAGAGGGGTTTAAGGATGGGAGAGAGACATGTTAATCACTGACATGACGACACATGTACAATGTGCTGGTGTTGTGTGTGTCAAACAGACTTCAGTTCAGTCATCACATTATGGCTGGAGTCCAGTTTTAATTTCAAGGTCCCCCCAAAACTCTGAGAATGTACATCCTATCATAATACATACTTTTACTTTTCTGGAGAATTGAAGATCGAGCTTGAACGTCTGCTATTTTCAAACAATTTAGTACTTTTACTTTTGGTACTTTAAGTATATTTTTATTCCAATATTTTGTACTTTTACTCATAGATAGATAGATACCTTTATTATCCCAAGGGGGAAAATCAGTTGCCCAGAGGCATGTACATTTTGAATTCCTGACTTTTACCGAGTATTTCTATATTGCAGTATTAATGCTTCTAAGTAATGAATGAATGTGAGTACTTTTTCCACCACTACTTGCAAGGGTCCATTTGTAAACCCCTCAAGGAACCCTGAGGCTCCCTGGACCCCACTCTGTAGTCCATAATAGACTATGATAACTGGGCTAAGGAGACATGACCTCATTATGTAAATACACACGAGACCTTTGAATACACCATGAAATCCTTGGTGTTCATTTAATGCAGACAGAGTGGGCAAATGGAATCAAATTGACCCCGTAAGCGTTTATCCATTACCAATGGATAAATGAACACTGATTGTGTACACCCGAAATAATACATGATTACTAACCAAAACCACAAATGGTGACTACCGGTATGTAAACACATTAAACACACAAAATGTATAGAAATTACATACC
This sequence comes from Nannobrachium achirus, assembly GCF_963921795.1. NCBI lineage: Eukaryota > Metazoa > Chordata > Actinopteri > Myctophiformes > Myctophidae > Nannobrachium > Nannobrachium achirus. Next base: position 35,084,463 of record NC_137818.1, on the reverse strand, counting down.
GGTATCTCTGCTGTCGGGCCAAAACCTCCTAAATCCAAAATTTTACTTTTCTGGAAAATGAGCTCAAGTGGAGTTAGGAGGTTTTGACCGAAGGGCTTTTTACTACTTTTCATTGGTTCAATATTGTTTTAACCAACACACAGACGTAAAGGGTGTTCAATAGCACATATTTATGAAAAAAAGAGAGGGCCAATCGGGTGGAGTTAGCTGGTTTGGCAGAAAGTGTGGAGTTAGGAGGTTTTGTCCCAAGCACTTTGTTCTACTTTCCATTGGTTCAATATTAGTTTAAACTTGGATGTAAAGAGTGTTCAAGATCCCTGATTTATAGCCCTGCCAAAAAATCTAAAACCTCAAAAATGGAGTTAAGAGGTTTTGGCCAGACAGTGACGATATGATGGCTGTTGGGTGGAAGCCTCCAATGTCCAGAACAGAAATGAAAAAATCCCACCCCCAAACAACCAACAACATGAAAAGTTGAAATGTGGAGATATAAGGTTTCTGCCGGATGACAACCATATCGTCGTTGTCGGGTGGAAACCTTGTATGTCCAAAACCGTTCGTTTTGTATTTATCATCTAAAAATGTACTAAACTAGTGAAAACAGCTGATCTACAAGCAGCACACAACGCCTCGCATCACAAGGCTGTTTTCACCAGTTTTGTGCGACGATCTTCTATGATGAAGCAGGGCTTTGCTTTACCAAAAAACTTGAAACTTGAGATACAAGGTTTCTGCCCGACAGTGACGATATACTCTTCAGTGCAGGTAAAAGGTGTACAAGATACATAAATAAACACGTGTTCCAAATCTATATACGACTGTCTGCAAATGTGTAATAATGCCTTTTAAAGCTGCAATGGGGCAGCAAATTGTACAAAAATGAATGAATAGGATATGAATAGCCTTATTCGTGCAGTTGTAAAATGCTGTTTTATTATATGCCTGAGGCGCTTTAAATTTTAAGGGGTGAATTACAATGAGAGAGACCAGAGAAAATGCCACGGCAGCAATGTTAGAAATCAACCAATAGTGTGTAGTACAAAAGGCCTTATTTCACTGTGGATCTGTACACATAAAATGTAATATATTTTTTAATGGAAGTGAAATAAAAAGCAGAGGTGGGGTTTATTAAAGCTGTTTGAGAGACGTTCGAATATTAGCGCCTTAAGGTATTAAATGCCCGATCAAAATCCTAATCTACCTTACACGCTTTCATGAGCAGTGGGTTTCGACCTTTTTCATACCCAGGTCCATTATTTATTATGCATTTGAGCCACGGACCACCGTTTGATGAGACTTTGCCTCTCAGACCCAAAACGTAGAATATTTTGTTGTCGTTGGATAGGATTTTGTCCACAATTCCACGCTGTATTGATGTGGCACAATAGGAGAGATAACAGGCAAATGTTGATCAAAATATAAATTATGCTACATTCTCTAATTGTGTAGACATCTTGTAAATTAAGTAATGCAAATGTTTAACAATAATCTAACTATTGAGAGGGTTTCATTTTACACTCTCAAGAGAATAAGGGTCCATTTGGTTACCAACTCCCCATCATTTAGCTGGGGAACCCGATCAAGGACCACTGGTGGTCCCCGGACCACTGGTTCACCAGTGTCCAGGGGCTTTTACAGATTATTAAAGTACAGAATCTAAGCTTTCAAATTATGTGTCATTCATTAAAATCTGAAGATTATGCTCATTTGAAGCTCGTTAGACAGAATAGTCAAAGGAGAAAAAATGGCTGCTAAATATTTCACACTTTTAGGCCCCCTCAAAACCTGGTAATGGGTATTAATAGCTAATTAATTCAACCCCTAACCACTCCTCTATTCACTCTCCCAACTGTCACCTTTCAGTCAGCTGACAACCAACTCTATAGAAACATGAAGCAACACAATTATAATATTGGCCACTGTTACAACACATCATTTTCACAAAATACTACCATGTTTAGAAAATGGAATAACCTATGAAACATTTAACGTTGAAGGACCCTTAGTTTGGTAAGCATTAGACCACAGACTCCCATAATTCTGAGAGTGTATAAATATAAAGCCAAATGAACATTTACGGGTCTATTTGGTTACCTTTATACAATCTCACAGTTACACACCTTTAAGGATCCATTTGGTTCTTTAGAGAACTGGCCTAGACTAGAAAACAAACAAACAAAACAAAACAAAACAATACCCTGTATTTATAGCCTGCTTCTAGACCATAGACCCCGCCCACTCTCAGAGTGGATTGTTTCTCTGGTCTGGAGCTGAGTACATGAATCGGCAGTTATCAGCCAACATTTTCGGCTGCTCTAATGAGCACGGGGGTGTGGTTGGGTCTAACGTTATCCAATCCGAGCCGCAGCCCGTTTTTTTCAAGCGACGTCAATATCAGAGCGTCATCATTAGAAGACGAGGTGCTCACGTGGGTGCTCACGAGGAATCAAAGCACCTCCCACCCCCCTCCCTTCCAGATATCTCCCACAATAGGGCACAGTTTCAGACTACTGCGTGAACTGAGTCTGAGATCAGGCTACTGTATTTATAGACTTCAGTTCGTTCTTTCTAAGCAAAATTATACGTTTGGCCAAAAGGGAAAACACTGATGACATCCCTGACCCTATAATTCGCTATCTGGGGAAGTTGTTGCCTCAACAAGCACATCAGAAATTAAGTGTATATAATTTCCCTATTACTTTTTTCTTGGTGAGGACACGCCGCGTTGTGGCTTGCAGTATTTATGGCACTGACTAAATATAAATCACGCTTTACAGTGAAGACTGAAGAGAGAGGATGTTGGTGGTGGGGCGACGGTTTGAACATCCATTCCCTGTGGAGCTCTATGGGTAAAGCAAAGCAGTGATGGTGTCACCATTAGGGCTTCATTTCCAAGACACCTGTCGTACGCAAAAGTCTCCCCCAAGCAGCAGCCCGGCTCGCAACTGTCTCTCCAAAAAATTACCACATTGCTCCCATCCTGGCATCCATGCCTGCACTGGCTAGCAATCTCTTTTAGAATTGATTTAAAAATGTTACTCATCATGTTCAGGACCAGGTCTGTTCTAGCTCTAGCTCTGTGCAGGGGCGTCACACCAAATTCTGGGCCCTGGGTACAAGGATTCACTGCGGGCCCCCCATGAATGTTAACTATTGAAAAATAGCAGATATACAAGCTCACAGCACGGCACCGAGTGCCGCGCTGCGAGCTTGTAGATCTGCTATTTTTGAAAAATCGTGAAAATGTGTGCAAGAAACTTATGTTTCTATGTCAGTGGTGCTCAAACGTTTTCATGTGAAGGACCCCCAAGATGATATGTATTTGGCCACAGCTAGACCTTGGGCCCTGGTAACTCAGTCCCACTTTCCTACCCCTTGTGACGCCCCTGGCTCTGTGTGAACTGCTCTCCCGCTATGAGCAAATGAAATCGGACTCCCTTCCTTTTTTTTAATCCCTTCCTAAAACTAATTTTTACTACGTTTCTTTTACTTAATTCCATTTAAATGTATTCCCCATGGTTTTATCTGTCTTCTATGCATATTTTCTTTCTTGTGTGTAGCACTTTGTAACTCTCCTTTTGAGATGTGCTATGAAAATAAAGTTGTTTATTAATGTTATTATTACTAGACTGGTGCCGTTGGGCACTGGCCTACTTGGGAATGATGCAAGTTGGTAAGGCATGCCCCACTGAGTTATTTGCGACCGTAGGTAGCAGTTTAGTATGAGAAACGGTTCTTTGCGTCCGTGTAGGTTTGTTTATGGTCTATGGGTCTGTGTGGCTGGTTCTACAGATAGGGATCTCCATATAAGGGCATAAAAGGGATTGTGTATGATGTCAGATGTCATAGACGGCATACAACTTTCACATAACAAATAACTGAGTAAGCATGTTTGGGGTCTCACGGTCACAGCATATCTCCATATACAGTACATGGATCTCCATATATGGGTAGCAGGGGTCTCCATATATGGGTAACTGGTCCATCACTGGCCAGATGGCCAAGACATGGGGTGCTTGGGCTTGTCGCCCTTAGGCGTCTTACTGGTGCATTACCTGTTGTACCCACTGTACCCATCTGACTGTGTCCTTTCATGACCATATATGGAGTTCCGTGTCAAGCATGCCCAAATATGGAGTTTAGGCCTGTCTATGACATCATATTGATTACAGTACATCAGCGTTCTCCATACATGGGGATTTGTTGCGGCCGAAGGTCGCGTTTACCCTGGAAAACCTTGTCGCTTGAGTGACCTTCTGTAATCTTTCCGTACAGGAAGTGATGTCAGTGTGATGTCAACGAGTTGTGACATCATTTTAAGTACAAGGCGGCTACACAAGACTAAGAAAGACAAAAAAAAAAGAGAAGGATACACAAGACTAAGAAAGACAAAAAAGAGAAGAATAGGAGGAGGAGGATAAAGATACCAAAAGGAGAGAGAAGAAAGGGTGGATGAGGTACAATGAGCAGTCGGCAGTCTCAGAAAAGAAAATGTAACAAGGAGGTGGCAACGGGGCGGCCAGATAAAGTTATTAGGCCTGGATCCGACTTTAAGTCGACGCACAGGATTCCAGAAGTGTAGTGCTTATTCGCTCTTGTATCAAATCGGTACTCGAAACGTTCTTAGAATTTAACATATTTTCTAAAGTAAATATGGGGGCGGCTGTGTTAAGAACGTTTCGTTGTCAAGCTCAACGTTGGGCATTTGGACCTATACATGGAGAAATGGAGAAAACCTGTTTGGCCTAAACATGGAGATGTGGAGAACACCATATATGGAGATAGTCCAGTCCATCATGTCATATGGGACTACCGTCATAGACAGTAGCCATTGTTAGGCTGGAGTCAATGGATGTCTGTCTGACTGTCTGTACAGGAAGTGATATCACATGACATACTTTTTATGCCCATATATGAGTCATTCTGTACCACATCTCCATGTTTAGGCAAACTCCACACAGAAAGGCCCTATCGCCAACCCCAACTAGGGTGTGGGCGATAGGGCCTTTATGTGTGGAGTTTGCATGTTCTCCCCGTGTCTCCTAGGGTTGATACCCTCACAAAAACATGAACAAGAATGACAACAACTAGAATCGTCAGAGAAACGCTGTGGTTGGCCAGATGGTCAAGAATTGGGTCGCATGTCACCCTGAGGTCGCATGTCACCCTCAGGTGTCTTACTAGTAGTTTTATCTATATTTTGGGATACTCGCGATGCGCACGCCAAGTTTTAAGTCGTCTGGGCAGCCGCCTATCTGACCGACTCGACGCCGGATACGGCACTCCCTCGGGTCCTGGGCGACGCACACGCCAAATTTGAATTTGGTCGGCCAAACGCTTCTTGTGATACATGAACTACAGACACACACAGATGGACGGACAGATGGCTGGACAGAGATTTCATTCATAGTAGAATTATTGTTACGTTCCCGGTGTTGCTCGATGGGTAGAGCAATGCACTAACATTGCAATGGAGGTAGAATGAGAGAAAATGTAAGGGGATTGAGAGAATTTTATGTATTTTGCATGAACAATATGTTTTCCAAATGTATTCAAGTTGGACAAAAATAAAACAGATTTATTTGTTTTTTTTGGTCTGTCAAACTTACAACACTATAACACGATAACAACACTCTCTGGAGCGTCTGCTAAAGCCTTCTTTGGTCATTGGCTGTTTTTATTTTTAGTTCCGACCATGCAAGTCCAGCCAAGAGAGCCAGGATAATGGCCACAGAACGACAGGCAGACAACAAGTGAACTGTGTTGAGGTGAGGCTGTGGGATTCACTGGGGCTTATTTAAACACACACGCACGCACGCACGCACGCACGCACGCACGCACGCACGCACGCACACACACACACACACACACACAGTTACACACACACACACACACACACACACACACACACACCCAGCGAATGTACAAGAAGATCAGAGAGTTTTTACAGAGCTGAGACACTCTCGTATGTGTGAGCATGGGCATGTGTGCACCTACATATTAATGACATGCACCAGTGAATCACAGAGGGAACAGGCCGACAGCCAACAGTACAGGTAGTTTTAGAGATCATTTCAACACATTGGAGAGGCAGACAAAGAAACCACATCAAAGTAGTAGAAAATAATAACAAATACGCATTTGATCAATTCACTTTCAATGAATATTGGAGTTTTAGAAAATAAGAAACCAGGAACTGAATTCAGAACAAAAAACACCCTGTCGCTGTCGACATCACATCACCAGCATCTCTGGTTAGAAGGCTGCTCCGTTCATGGAATACAGTTCATTTTGACTGTGTACATACCTGTATGTACTGTATGTTGCATTGGGGAGAATAATATTTTGTTCCCATGTAGACTAGGTGTGTATTAATAAAACTATATAGGCACCAGGACCAGGAATAGAACTGGACACTATTCTACTAAGAGTCTGGAACTATGTAGATTGGGAACGATAAGATTGAAACACAGCCTTTTGGTACTTGGTAAGTGGCCAACTGTCCATAGTATAAGCGTAATAATGCAGAGGTATACTGACATAGAGAAAACAACAGACTCATCTCTCCGCCTCATCTGTTATTGTCCCACATTAAAACAACACTATTGCTTATCCAGACTTTATTTGCTGGTTGAGCGGGATGATCAAAGGATCAAAGGGTGATAACTGATATCAAGGGCTGACATGGCGGTAGCTGCATGGCCAATCCACCATGCACTCAACTGGAAGAGACTAGTGGACATTCGTGGAAATACATCAAAGGTAGAGCTTTAACACAGTAAAATCTTCAGTGTTAAAAGGATTATATCTATAACATTTCTATGAAAAATAAGAAGAGAAATAAAGTAATAGCCTACATTCACAGAACTTTTAAAACAGTTTTGGATTTTCGATTATGGAAAAGTTATATTCAGACCGCTTTTTTGTTTACTTTGCATCAAATATTATAGTCCACGCACTCACTTTAGCCACTAACTGAAGTTACGAATATTTCATTCTGTTTAGTTTTAAATAAACATTTTGTGAACATCTCCCCTTTCTTGTCATGGCCCCTGAGCCGAGTCGTGACACATGTCTGTTGTCACTGCAGAAAATAATTGTCAATTAACTAATTAAAAGCCTCAGACATTAACGGATTATAATATCCAGAGTGCCTCCCACCCCCCCCCCATTCACGGCCGTTCTCTTATTTTGTCTTATTTTGAAGGCCACCGGAAGTACTTCCGGTCTGACGTCATCGGATCCTTCGACTGAACCGATCATTGTTTATGTGGAGCCATGCTGGATCGGCTCGTAGCGTTTATACATGTGTTTTATAAGCGAGCATCTGCCTCCATCTTCGCTTCTAAAGTGTAGTTTTGAGATAATGGACATTAAAGATGAGGCGGCCCGTCCACCTCAATGTTATGGGATGACTATTGTGTGCTCGTGGAGCCGTGATGATGACAAATCAGCGCGGATTTCGTCTCCGGAGCGTCGGCCATTGTACTAGGTATTTTTACTCGCCGTTACAGTAATATATTACTTTTCCCGCGACATCGCGTGGATGGCACTATAGATACTCTATTACTTTTCCCGCGACATCGCGGGGTTGGCTTTTAATGAGTTAATATAGACAGACAGACAGACAGACAGACAGACAGACAGACAGACACTTAAATAAAGTCACATTTTAATTGACTTTTTTAATCCCCAGAGAGAAATGAAATCATCATAGCAGCCAGTTATATTAAAATACCGACAACAACAGGTACTGTATATAAACACAAATATATATATATATATATATATATATATATATATATATATATATATATATATTCTTTTTTTTATAAAATAGATTATAGTCAAACATTACAGTGTGCCAAGAGTACGCTGAATAAATGTTACATGAGGATGGATTGCAACAACAACCAAGGATTGATATTTCTGGGTCATTGCTGAGGAGGTTTGAGCAACCCTGGTTTAGAGGCATGAAAAGAAGAAAAAAATAAACTTGACATGTCGCTGCTTACAGTACATGAGCCACTGTCAATACTGTTATAGAAGCTCTGCAGTGAAACTGAATCATCATTAACTTCATATTTCTGTTTCCTCACATGCTTAGTTTATATTGTATATGTTTAAACTACCCATAGCAATTAATGTAGTGGTGCCAGTTAGTTTAGTGCAACTTTGACAAGCCTGGTAAGAAGAGAAGGTTATCTTACCACGCTCTAATGTAGTGAATCTGTTAAAGCACATTTGTCCTAGATCCAAGCATCATCATTTTGGTTTCCTGGTATTCAGGATCAGGACAAGTTGGTTGCTACAGACCCAGTGATTGATATATAGTACCGGTAGGTCCATATCGAGGAGCTCTTCTATTTGTGCTGCCTAAAGTCCAGCACTATACAGTAGTGTCGTCAGCAATAATAGTGTAGTGCTGGAAGTATAGTGCGGAAAGTAATTTATATAAGAGAAGAGGACCGAGGCAACTGGCTTGTGGTGCACCTCAATTTACTAGGGATGGGACGATAATCGTTATTATCGTTTACCGTGAGGATTTAAATTTAACGTGAAATTATCCTCCGTCATGCACTGGGATCAATTCACCTTTTATTTTCGAGCTGTATACCCGGTACCATTTAAAACCTCTATAATTGGTAAAATGGACATGGAATAATAGTCTTTTTTTCACCCTCTACCAAATCTCTTTTGCGAAAAATAGCCGATCTACAAGCTCACAATGCGTTGTGAGCTTGTAGATCTGCTATTTTTTGGCAAATGTTCCGCCCCAGGATAATGGATGTTGGGAATCTTTTGATTATCGCGATGATATCACAAATCGCTAATTTCTTTGGTCACAATAATCGTGACATGAAATTTTCATATCGTCCCATCCCTACAAGGTGTGAAGCATTATAGTTTCAGTCAGCAGATAGCAAAGAAATGTTTGTTCTGATGACTGGCAGCTGCTAGCATTGCCCATGCTGCACTCAGGGGTTTCGCACTAAATTCTGGGCCCTGGGTACAAGGATATGATCTGGGCCCTGGGTACAAGGATATGATCTGGGCCCTGGGTACAAGGATATGCCCCCCATGAATGTTCTTCAATGGGGGTTTAACCCCATTTAGACTGGGAACGCATTATTACGCGTTATTTTGGGCTTTAACTATTGAAAAATAGCAGATCTACAAGCTCAAAGCGCGGCACCACGCTGTGAGCTTGTATATCTGCTATTTTTCAATAGCTAAAGTATAAAATAAGTAAGGCCCTTCCACCTTGGGCCCTAGTAACTCAGGCCCACTGTTCCCACCTTGTGACGCCCCTGGCTGCACTGGCTGTGTGTCTTTAGTTTCTGACTGATCTCACTGCAGAAGGACATCAGAATATCAATCATGGCTGCCACGGTGGCTGCATTGATCAAATGCTATCTTGTCATTGCATGTGACTAAATAAGGCTATGAGTATGTGATAAGCAAATGATTTTTTCCCCTCTGTAACCAACCACAGGCCCAGCAGCATCCGGCCCTCGGTTGGATAACCTCAGTCAATGACGAATGCCTGCGTGATTATATATTGTGTTACATTGGCACAAATTCCCTGAAGATGACTGACAGTTTTACAACCATTACTACAGAGTGAATAATACACCTGCTGCCTTCTGCGTGGATTGTTCTGATAACATCAGTTGATCTTCAGGCATATTCAGCCAGCATGACCCATTATGAGCTGGGTGTGTGTGTGTGTGTGTGTGTGTGTGTGTGTGTGTGTGTGTGTGTGTGTGTGTGTGTGTGTGTGTGTGTGTGTGTGTGTGTGTGTGTGTGTGTGTGTGTGTGTGTACGTACTGTACATGATACAGGTAAATGAATGTACAGTACCATGAATACTGTGCATGCACACACTCACGTAGGTATGAATATGTAAACACAACAATACTTACAGTACATTGTAAATTCCCTGAAGATGACTGACAGTTTTACAACCATTACTACAGAGTGAATAATACACCTGCTGCCTTCAGCGTGGATTGTTCTGATAACATCAGTTGATCTTCAGGCATATTCAGCCAGCACCCATTAAGAGCTGGGTGTGTGTGTGTGTGTGTGTGTGTGTGTGTGTGTGTGTGTGTGTGTGTGTGTGTGTGTGTGTGTGTGTGTGTGTGTGTGTGTGTGTGTGTACGTACTGTACATGATACAGGTAAATGAATGTACAGTACCATGAATACTGTGCATGCACACACTCACGTAGGTATGAATATGTAAACACAACAATACTTACAGTACATTGTAGTATGTACACTGTACACAGTTACGGTATGCACGGACACACACAGAAAATATTATATATCTAAAGAGAGAGTTTTATAGAGAGAGAACAAGAGAGAGAGAGAGAGAGACGGGAAGAGAGATACAGGGAGAGGATGAATGGAGAGAGAGAAAGTGACAGATCAGATGACAGAACAGGAAATAGTAGATCTCCTGGCACACATACACACACACACACACACGCACGCACGCACGCACGCACGCACGCACGCACGCACGCACGCACGCACGCACGCACACACAGAACACACACAGAACACACACACACAAACAGTGATCGGCGGCTCCCTTAAGGGCTATATTGAATTATTCAGCACAGACCGACATACAGACATAGGGTAGATGGACATCCAGAGAGACAGGCAGAGAGACAGACAGACAGACAGGCAGACAGTCATAGATGGACAGCCCGAGAGACAGACAGACAGACAGACAGACAGACAGACAGACAGACAGACAGACAGACAGACAGACAGTAGATGGACAGACAAATAGACAGTTCACAGAAGAGATTGTGTGCACATCTAATGCCTGTACTGTATTTAGGCCAGGTGCTGGTCATCAAGGCATCAAGGCGAGAATCAAGGAAGTGATAAAGCATCCGCACACTGCCTTCAAGCACCCAAAACTTACTTTTTATTAACTCATTCTGAGCCCAGGACATTAACGGATTAGGGGGTCCAGAGTGCCCCCTCCCGGCCCCATTAACGGCCGCTGTCTTATTTTGAAGGCCAGAAGTCTAGACCGGAAGTACTTCCGGTCTGACGTCATCGGATCGTGCGCCGGAACCGATGCGTGTCCACGTGGAGTTGTGTAATGGCCGACCGGGAGCTTTTATAACTGTGTAAAATAAGCGAGCATCTGCCTCCATCCTAGCTTCTAAAGTGTAGTTTTGAGATAATGGACATTAAAGATGAGATCGGCCGTCCACCTCAATGTTATGGGATGACTATTGTGTGCTCGTGGAGCCGTGATGATGACAAATCAGCGCGGATTTCGTCTCCGGAGCGTCGGCCATTGTACTAGGTATTTTTACTCGCCGTTACAGTAATATATTACTTTTCCCGCGACATCGCGGGGTTGGCTTTTAATGAGTTAAGATGCAACCGCTTAGGTCTTCATCAGGCAAAAAGATGAAGCCTTTATGCCTGATGAAGACCTAAGTGATCGAAGCGTTCCGCCTTAATAAAAAGTACATTTGGGAGCTTGAAAGCAGAGTGCGGATATTTCATCTCTTCCCTGACAAATAGACAGACAGTCACATACAGGCAATGAGTGCTGTGGGCAATAAAGGAAGAGGGAGGTGTTTTCTATAGATGATTTGTCAACAGATCCATCGGCGCCGGGTCTGCATGCCACCTCCGCACATTCTTTCCTGTCACTTTCCAGCTCCTTAATAACCGCACAGTAAAATCAGTCTGACCGATATAAATGTATATCACTCACCGATATATATTGGCCATTCTTTGACTTTCAGTCAGGCTCTACAATTAACTCTGAGAGTGTACGAATGTAACCAAATTAATCCATAAGGGTGTTCTTCACTCTCTGAGTTAATGTGGATTTTACTGTGTAGGCCCCGCCACCCATACCTCAACCAAATCACTGCTGCGGAACTCATCCGCATTGATTGGATTTGTGCACAGAATGCTGCCTTTGCACTGACTGTCAATGAAAAACATGGTTGATGGTTGATATTCTCACTGTCTTTCTTGTATTATTCATTCTAGGTAACACAAGAAGCTTACCAAACTTTTCAGGCTGCGACCCCAAAATAATCATATTTGAACTAAGGACCCCCCTACCCTGACGAGCACTTGAAATTGTAGGAATTTACATTTCCACAGATAAATATTGTGAAAATAGCCGAGCTCACACTGCAAGGCGTTGTGAGCTTGTATTTTCAAAATATTTTCCTCTTTCTTAAGTAATATTTGACAGCGAGCAGCAAGGACCAGCAATCAACCCTGGTTGGGTCACCTGGGCGAGGGTGTCTGATGTTGCGTGACACGAAACACCCACTGCACCCAGGACATCCAGGGTCACTGATGATGTGTCTAAGTTGCATCACAGGTTTTTATTAGAACTGCCATTTGGCCAATTTGGTATTAAAAAGAGCTTGAAAGTAATATGTAACATTAGAAATGTAAGTTAGCACTTACACTGTATGTTGGTTTGTTTATTGCTGAGTGAGAAAACAATGTAGCACATTAAGCTAATCATCCGGGGACCCCCAAAATAATTTGGGGACCCCCCTTGGATCCCAACCCCCAGTTAGGGAACCACTATAGAGAATGTTACATGTGGCATCTTAACCTGAACGGACACCTGCATGCCTACATACTGGCAATCAAGTGTTTCTGAGTTCTGAGTTCCTGCTCTGACCCCTACACCCACACGCACATCAGACTGCATGGGTGATTCAGCGTATTGGGACTTGAAGTCTGCCAGTGAGCTACTTTAGCTGATTATTAGACTGAATGGACAGCCACACACACACACACACACACACACACACACACACACACACACACACACACACACACACACACACACACACACACACACACACACACACACACACACACACACACACACACACACACACACACACACACAAGCCTTTCAATTGGATAAGGGGTCACACATTCGCTTCCATGTGCTTCAGGTGCAGCAGGTGCTGCAGCTTCCCTGTTCACTTCCATTATATCGTCGTTCGTTGCTGTCTAACGTTCAATAATATTTTTTTGTCTGATGTCTGAAGCATTGGGTTCAACGTTGGTGAACCTTGACCGGGCGCAAAGCAGACCAGCACCTCTGCAGTGGGAGGGCAAATGTTTTGTCTCTCTATTTCAGGATACTTTTATGTTCTGTCACTGACAGGCTGTCAGGCAGAAACTCTTATTTCCATATTCTAATATTTTGTGGTTTTTTTGAAGCGGTGAAAGCCGCTTCCAAGGTGTGGCTTTGTCTGTCCCATGTCTGTCGCATGTCTGTCCCGTGCATGCAGAATTGAGGATTGGTCAAGCTTCACATGACAATTCGGCCCTCCAGACAAAATCATTCATTCATTCAGAATTCATGAAAATATAGAACTAAAGCACATAGAAAGTATAGATCTAGAAGATAGAATGTATAGATCTAGAACACAGATTTCATAGATCTAGAACACATAGAATAAGAATTCACCGCTTCACTTCGAACCGAGGTTAGATTTTTTAATGAATGCCCTACTTCGTCATACTACAGCCACGCATAAAAAAGCAGATCTATGAGCTCGAAACGCGACTCGAAACAAGGTGTGAAACAGTGTTTTGAGCTTGTAGAACTTTTGCTTCTTTTGAATTTGAATCCTGAAAAGTAACAGTAATGGACATGAGGTTTCCACCTGACAGAGACGGTATTCTACCAGCTATTCGACAATAGTTAATTTAGTGCTGTCCTGTGTTGTACATTGGCTATTTTCGGAGCGAGACACGCGCTTGCAACTAAAGTGTAACTCCGGCTTAGCGGCTCTGCCTACATTTTCACAGGCGCCTACTTTGCCGGAGAACAGACACTCAGCATGTGTATAAGTGCATGAGCACAATCCCCATACAAGCATCTGTGCTCTGTTGACTTTCACTGGTTACAGTAAATAAAGATTGAAGAAGGAGTCATAGTTCCTATTTCAGTATTTAACTCACCCTCTCCAGGGATCCTGCACAATGAGGGTTTATGTGGGGAATCTGAAGGGAGAGTTCCTCAAGGACACTTAACACACTGGTGGACAGGAGGGTTGAACGTGTCACTGTCTCGTTACCACTGGTGCAAAACGTACTCAAATGTTTCACTTTAGTGCTCTCCAAGTCAATATACCATCCATTGTCAATGTGTCAAATAAATTGTAAAAATCACTTAAGTGTAATCGTTTACATTTTCACAGTGAAATGAAAACTGTGTGTTGCAATTAGTCTAAAAAAAAAAGCTACCCAATCACCCACTGAGTCACTCACAAAAGAAGGGAAACCCTTTGGGTACATGTACAATAACCAGACAATAAACAAACAAAGAGTCAGACAGAAAGACACATGAATCGCAGAGGAGAATGCTCTGGTGGCATTCCAGGAAAGGGTACATTTCATTCTAGAGATAAGGTTCTTCACCACCGTTGGACACACAACCTCCGAATCAGAATCCACATTTTTGCCACATCACATTTTTACAGATGTAAAGAAGTGGGTGAAATTTGTTTTTGTGCAAGCTCCATCGTTGCAGTTGTTTTCAGAAAAGAAAGTAATCAATGGTGTTGCCGAACTGTTAGTCCACAGACAACATACTGTATGTACCGTAGATACGTTACCGACAAGATAGTTTCTTGTCTCAGTGTTTTGTTTGGGTTCGTCAGTATGTCTTGTGCACTTCAATACTGCTAGGCACCTCTTAATTATGATTATCTGCAGGTGCTTATGTCCTCTGCTGCTATGTTTATTGCGTTTATAAGAGTATAGGAGTACTGTGAGTGTCAGCCAGATACCTACAGTAGGCTACAGTAGACTCAGGGGAGTTCTGTGGCAATGGAGTCAGCACAACGTAGAACATTCATCCCTCTCACTTAAGGGAAAATCGGAGATGCCTTGCAGATGGGAATACAATTGTGTCTGCATGGCTAACGGTGCCTGTTCACTGGAAATCTCACATTTAATCACATTTGAAAATTAAATTAAAAATGAACTGCAACATGTTGAACTTGATATTATATGATAGATGGACAGTGTGTCAGAGAGACTGCATAATATTTGGAAAATTCTGTTAAATTGTTTTAAATGAAAAGCACCCCTTTTTGATCAACACACTCACATTATCGGCCTATCGAGACTTCTTGGGAGAAATGTGACCAAACATCAAAAGTCATCTGGTGCCATAACACAGTGGTTCTCAACCTGTGGGTGAGGACCCCCAGGGGGGTCCCCAAATTATTTTGGTGGGTTCCCCAGATGATTAACTTAATGTGCAACACTAAGTTCTCTCACTCAACAGTAAACAAACCAGCATAAAGTTTAAGTGTATAGAAGGTACCGGTATATGCACATTTCTAAAGTGAAAATATAAGGACTTTTTAATACCTCTAAAATGACCAATTAAACATTGGCCAAATTGTCAAATATTAGAGGCTGAAATTGTGAAAATAGCCGATCTACATGCTCACAACGCCTCGCAACATGTAGATCTGCTACTTTCACAATAGAACCGTGTTATACAAAATGTAATGCCTCAACTCTTAATGCTCATCAGGGTGGGGGGTCCCCAGTTAAAATATGATTATTTTGGGGGTCGCGGCCTGAAAAGGTTGAGTACCACTGCCATAACGGACACTTCCGCACTCCAGTGCAGAAGTGCCGTTCTCAAACCCAAGACATAATAAGGGTGACTAAAAAACTGTTCAGTTGAAGGAGGTGCAGCGTCTAAAGCGGCTTGAGCCATGAGAGGCACCACTGAGCGTTGCGAAATACACTTCAGCCGATTCAGCACCGTTCGAGAATCTTAACTCATATCCCCCCAAGTCATGTGCCGCCGAGGCTACCCCCTTCCAATCAAATGTTTGGTGTTTCGTTGTGCTCAGAGAACCCAAAAGTCAAAAACACAATCAATTGTTCCCCATTTCTAATTGTTCATGCGTTGACACATTAATATAATGTCTTGTGTTTCTGTAAAAACAGAAAATACACTCACATAGTTTGCACCAAACTAAACATCAACAGTGGCTCGGGAGATCAAGCGGCCGCTATGGGAACCATCTGTCTATCGTTCAATTCCCAGCTCTTAGAGCAAGGCACTGAAATCCTAACTGTTTACAAGGAGCATGTCAGTGCCTTGGATGGTGTGTGTGTGTGTGTGTGTGTGTGTGTGTGTGTGTGTGTGTGTGTGTGTGTGTGTGTGTGTGTGTGTGTGTGTGTGTGTGTGTGTGTGTGTGTGTGTGTGTGTGTGTGTGTGTGTGTGTGTGTGTGTGTGTCTTACTGTAAGGTGTCAGCTAAATGCCTAAATTGTAAATTGAAACGCAGATCATTGGCCAAGGGAGATGTTAGGCTTCTGGGCATCAGACAGTGCTACAGTCTATTTCTCTCTCTCTCTCTCTCTCTCTCTCTCTCTCACTCGCTCAATCACACTCTCTCCCCCCCCCCCCCCCCCACACACACACACAACAAAAACCTACTGTACATCTACTCTCTCACATGCACACACAAAGACAACCGCGGCGTGTACTCTATTGGTTTGACTACCAGAGATGACTGGGGTCATGTGGTTTATTGACTTTTAATACCACTACCCTAACTGTACAATGTAGCTAGGGGCCCATATCCTACATGGTAAAATCCCAGTGTTGATTTGACTCCAACAATTGTACCAACATGGTCCCGAGACATGCACTCACAATACATACAGACTACCTGTGTCACCATGGGTTCACATCTGGCTCTCAACCTACAGGTTGAGAGTCACACACAATCAAAGAATTGATTTCAAAATACTGCTGTTGGTCCATACATCTTTGAATGGTTAGGACGGAAATATATTTCTGATCATTTGCGATATCATGAACTATCCAGACGCCTCGGTCATCTGGAAAGGTCTGCTTTCTCTCCCTACAACCACAAATAAACGTGGGGAAGCATAATTTAGTGTTTATGCACCACATATCTGGAACAGACTCCCAGAAAACTGTAGGTCTGCTGCCAATCTTATTTCTTTTAAAACACAACTAAAGACCTTTCTGTGTGCCACTGCCTTTGATTGAGTTAAGTTATTTTTTTCATTTGTTCCTCTTCTGCACTGTAACTGCATTTTTTTATGTTTTACTTCTTTTGTTTTATGCATCCTTATGTCATATTGTCATTGTATAATTGCATTTCCTTTGCTTGATGCTCTTTGTAAAGCACATTGAATGGCCTTGCTGTTGAAATGTGCTATACAAATAAAACTACCTTGCCTTGCCTAGGGGCCGTGTTCACAGAAAGTGTTTTTTTTTGTTTAGGTTTTTCCCCGCCGAGGGACGCTTTGGATAACCAGTGATGTAAGTAAACGTATCAGTAGAATCAACACATCAAGATTGTACTTAAAGGAGTAGTTCACCACTTTTCAACCTGTCTTCATATAATAGGTCCTCACTAATGTTCAAAATAAAATAGCACAATTTTTTTCTATTCAGTCTGGGTCTCATAGGAGAGCTGTCAAATCCTTCCTACCGGTGACATCATCGTTTGACAAAAAAAATAATAATAATATTTTTGGAAAACAAAATATAGATTTTTATTATCACGAGAACAATGGCTTCCACTTTATTGCAACTTTTTCAGGAATAGAAAGCCTGCAGTTTCTATTAGCTTGCATTTCCCATTGATGATGTCACCGGTAGGAAGGATTTGACCCACCCACAGCTCTCCTATGAGACCCAGACCCAAACTGAGTAGAAACAAATTGTGATATTTTATCATGAACATTAGTGAGGACCTATTATATGAAGATAGGTTGAAAAGTGGTGGAGTGCCCCTTTAAGTACAGTACACAACTGTGGATTACATGTCCAGAGTGCTTCTTATGAGCAGAGCACACAGCATTTGCATGTGGCATGCATTATCAAGAACTGAATACACACATCTCTCAAACAAACATGGCCTGCCTTATACTTCTCTCTTAGGCTTGAGAGTTCTTTTTAATTAATAAGTGTAAATTAAGCTACCGAGGGATGCCAACTGAAAACAGCTTTTCCATGTTAAATGCTGCTCAGCCAAGTAATGAACGAATGAATGAATGAATGAATGAATGAATATTGTAGCCTCAGAGGGATACTGCTGGAGGAAAATCAAATTCCTCCAAATTTTGGAGGGATTCTTCTTTACGTGCTTAGACTATATGGGTGAATGTGACTTTTTAGGAATTCAAATTGAGCATTCTGTTCAAACTGGAATCAATATCTAATGAACTACAGTCTACAGACCCTGGTGAATATCTTTCTAGGAGAATCAATGTTCTACGATTGATTCTTCTCATTCTATGCCATCTTAAAGAAGTAACCACAATTCGCACAAATCTAGATAAAATCTAATTTACACTGTATTTGAGTAGAGCAGCTGTGGGGACATGGTGTACTGATGCTTTTCTTTCTGTGTAATCAAGCACTAATCAGGGACACCAGGTGAATGTAATTAATGAGCTGGTAGAAAAGAAAACTAGCAGCAGCACTCTGGTTGTCCAGGAACACAGGTGATATCCACTGTGGAGGTTATTATCACCTAGATCATTATGGGTGTTCTGTTCTGTTAATGAAGTATATATTGACAAAATGATATGTTGATAATTAATGATTATGAGTAATCATCATAGACTGGTACCCTTCATGATGAATGCAATACACTGAGATGTTGAATGATTTGATCACCACCCTCACTGCCATACAGACACAGACAGACAGACAGACAGACAGACAGACAGACAGACAGACAGACAGACAATGCATGTACATTTTTAACTCAAAGCCTTCTACTAGACTGGGATGAGACTGATATGGGTGGCTTGACTCTTCTAGCCTGGCATCTATAGTATCTATGAGCAACTATTCACATTCTGGCGTGTAAGGTCTCAGGAGTTAAAATGTGGGGTCAGTCTTTCTTGATTGCTAAATAGTTGCAATTAGTGATCCATAGAGTCGAGTGGCCCAACATCATGCCCAATTCATTCCCCTCATCTTAAAATGTCTATCACAGAAGTGAAATTATGGCAATCATTTTGACACACACACACACACGCGCGCGCGCGCGCACGCACACACACACACACACACACACACACACACACACACACACACACACAGATAAGGACGCACGTTCGCAGTAGGTACACACACGCATACTCGTACATTCACGAACGCACGCGCGCGCGCGCGCGCACACACACACACACACACACACACACACACACACACACACACACACACACACACACACACAGATCTTGGAAGCAGAGGAGCAATACAAATAGAAGGGGCACCGTAGTAGCCTACAACACGCACAAAACCCACAAACACGTGAACACTGAATTCAGAAACACACATGCACACCCTCAATTCCCCACACCATGCATGCCAGAGCGGTCCTACCTCCAGACTTGGCCCAGCTGCAGGATGTGCAGCGCGGTCTGAAACACCCACATGCAAATCATACAGCACCTCCGGGGACCACCGACTCTCCCCGGCACCGCAGGCAGGGTTGAAGACGCACAGACCGGGGTAACGTTCGCGGCGTTCCCCGCCGCCGCCGCCGATCCACCACCACTGCGCCGCTGTTCGCTGTCCTTGGTGCTGAAGCTGCAGTCGCCTCCACCTACCGCGCCCGTTCCGCAGCCGCCGTCTCCGCGGCTGAAATCCGAGTAGTCGTAGACGAACCACCTGAAACTCAACACCTGCACGACCGCGGAGGGCACGGCGACAAAGACGAGCGTCAAGCCGAACCACCAATAGTCTCCTCTCAGGTAGTAGTCGGCGGCCAGCCACAGGTCGGTGGCGCCGTCGGAGAAGAAGACGAGCAGCGCGCAGAGCACCCAGCAGCAGTCCAGCAGGGTGTAGGGTCTCCCCGCCGTGCTGCAGCAGCGGGGCCGGGCGGTGGTGCTGGGATTCCCTGCCCCGGAGAGGCTCCTTCTGGAGAGGCTCCTCCTGGAGAGGCTCCTTCTGCTGGGCGGGTTGTCATCATCCACAGACACCGCGGCTCCGTCCGATTTAGCGGCCATGTTGGTTAGTGTAGGGAGAGGGAAAAAAGAGAGAAATAGAAAGAGGTGGGGAAAGGGGAGAGAGGGGTTGAATGTGTGTATGAGAGAGAGGAGGGGGCTCCAATGTGTGTCTGTTTCTGTGTGTGTGCGTGTCTGTGTGTTTGTGTGTGTATGTGTGTGTGTGTAGGAGCGTATGGAGCGTGATAGGAACGGAGCGAGAGAGAGGGGGGAGAGAGAGGGAGAGAGAGACATTACATCATAACTAGCCTCATCATCTGCCAATTAATTCGAGCCATCTTTATGAATCGCGGTTTGAAGCTGAGCCATTGTCTACCTGGGATTTCGACAAGGGCAGTGTGTTTGAAGCCTGAGACAACACAGTGGTGTTTGTATTTTAAAGGCTTTTGTTCCATTAGACTACTATTTTTCTGTCTCTGTGCGTCTACAGTATGTGCACGCATGAAACTAACAGCGTCAACATCGATTACACTAGCCTACTGTGAATTTCGCTGAACTCATTTGAAATGCTTCCTCTCTTTCTTGCTGAATAGCCTAACCTTCGCTACCTTCTGTTCATTTTGAGAATCGGGATTATTTTGCATGCAGCAGCTACACTGACACCACAAACATACTTCCAAGCTGGTCGTTATAGGTCTATAGCTCCACTGGGTTTCTAACCATGTACAGTAGTTGCATTTAGAAACAATTAAGTTTCTACTCTTATTGAAAACCAGGATGATGACCAAGTGATGATGACCTGCATGGGTGGAGAACCGTGGATTAAAACATTCAATGTGTAACATTCATGGATTTGGAAACAATGTGTCATGAATAAAGTAGGCTATAGTTCCACATATTCCATTTGGGAAATGTGGTTAATTAAGAAAAAAAGGGTGTAGCCTACAATACAGTACTGGGTGTAGCCTACAATACAGTACTGTACAGTTCAGTACTTTCTAAGCACTAGTCCACCATTGTATACCTCTCCCATGTGTACCTGGGTTAGGGTCAGGGCTTACAATCGCAGTAGGTGAGTCTCATCACCCTTGAGGAACCGGTTTGATGACAGAATATACAATACCAGTAAGACTCCCTAATAGGGATATAAGCGACCGTCATGTCGCAATGTGATTTTGGGGCAAAATGTGTAGGAGTAGTGTCCAAAAATGTGTTTGAAGAAATTGGCCTGATGGTGGCGCTATATGGGACAGATCCATATTGATGAGATGAGTGTAGACATACTGTGTACCGATTTGCGTGATTTTCGGGGAAAATCTGTAGGAGCAGTGTCCAAAAATGTGTTTTAAAAAATCACCCTGAAGGTGGCGCTATATGGGACAGATCCATGTTGATGACATGAGTGTAGACATACTGTGTACCGATTTGCGTGATTTTAGGGCAAAATCTGTAGGAGCAGTGTCCAAAAATGTGTTTAAAACAATCAGCCTGAAGGTGGCGCTATATGGGACAGATCCATGTTGATGACATGAGTGTAGACATACTGTGTACCGATTTGGGTGATTCTAGGGCAAAAATTGTAGGAGCTGTGTCCAAAAATGTGTTTTGCAAGAATTGGCCTCATGGTGGCGCTAGAAGAGGGTCATGTGTGAATTGAATTGGGTGGAGGTTGTGGTTTGGCAGGCAAGGAGTATGTGTGCAAAATTTGGTATGGATCGGGGCAACGGTTGCGGAGATATGAGCAGGGCACGTGTGACGTGTGACAGACAGACTGACGGACGGACGGACGGACGGACGGACGGACAGACAGCTGGTTGAGGTTTTGATAGTAAGTGCGACCTGACGGTCGCAATTAAAAATACACAATACACAATTTAAAATGGCCTGTCTAGGTCTGTGGGTTGTCACCTGACATATCCATCAGACCTTCCGGATTCTTCAGTGAAAAAACACCTACATTTCTCTTGTAAATGGACTTCCCAGTCACCAGCTTCAATTCAGTTATTATTTGTATGATGGGATGGTATGCAAAGCATGCGTGTACTCTTTCATTATTTATTTATTTTTTTCCCACGATTTTGTAACCCATTTTCACCAAGTGCCAATTGCCTATGTAATCCTGGGCTCTGCACTCCCTCTGCCGCGCCTGGGGAGACAATGGACAAACCTCATGCTTCCTTCAATGCATGGGTATTCCAAGTTGTTTCTTTTCACCTAAGGATTTCCCTGGATTTCCCTGGTTTGGACGTAGCGCGTGGAAGGAACACGTTATTCCAACCAGTTCCTTTCCCCTCCATCAGGCGCTCCGGCTGGCCAGGGGGAGGCATTATAGAGACCAGGATTACTGCATGTTTTTTGTGAGGGTATCAACCCTAGGAGACATGGGGAGAACATGCAAACTCCACGCAGAAAGGCCCGATCGCCAACCCCACCTAGGGAGTGGGCGCTGATGACGTGGAGGGAGGAACACGCCCCCAGTGCCCACAGCGTCCCCCGGCGGGAATCGAACTCAGGACCTTCTAGCTGTGAGGCGAAGCGCTAACTGTGCCACTGTGCCCCAGTGCTCTTTCATTTGTGTGCACTATTACACAATCATACTGTATGACAAAGCACGCAATTGCAAAACTACGTGTCCTCACCACGACTAAGTCCAGAGCACACATCAAACCAGTCTAAGATCTATGCATTGGATACCTGTCACTTCTAAACTAAAATTTTAAGATGTCAGATATGATCAAAAGGTATATGAACCTAGTAGGTCACCGTCCGTCACACTGAATGTTTAGAAGTTCCAACTGTTAGTGGTAAGAGATATGGAGAGGTAGCTTTTATTTTTATGCCCCAAAACTCTGGAACTCCTTGCCAATCAATCTGAGAATGGCTGAATCAGTAGATATTTCAAGCGTATATCCTAATCCTATAACATGTATTTTCCCTTTCATATCGCAATGATTCTGTTTTTTACCCTGCACATTTGATTTGATTTGTTTCTTTATGCTTTCCCTCTTGATGTACTTGTTTTTACCATATTTAGAGCGTGCAAGTACTGTTTTCGGTTTGGTATATACAGTATGTACTGTAGGTGACTGGGACTTTTGAATACCGTAGTCCCTGAATGGCTGGGATGTATGTATGTTTGTAGGTGTCCCCCTACAGCCAATGAGGGACCAGCATTCCTGGTGATGATGTGAAGCAGAGTTTGGTAAGAGCACTGTTGGTAATGTCTTCATTAACGGGCGAAGGCATTAGGGACATGAGGCCAGCAGCGCACACCTCATGGCGCGCTCTGCTTGCGCACAAGTAGGCCATGTGTGGCCTGCTTGAGCGTGAGGCGCAAGTTGGCACCTCGACAGAGTGCAGTTCTAGTTTTATTTATTTTGTGTAAAGCACTTTTAGTTGCATTCTATGTATGAAAGGTGCTATAAAGATCATTATCATTATGAGCTGCTCAGTACAATCTATTGTCTGGTTCTTTTGGCCCCTTTCCCACCAAAATAACTCTAGAGCTGGTTCTGTTCTAGATTCTTGGAACCTTGGTGATTTCATGGAACCCGGCCGTGAACCGGCTTGTGTTTCCACCAGGTTTAAACAGATTCATTGTCATTGGGACCAGCATAACAGTAGCTCAAGGGTCTTCAACAGGGGGTCCGGGACCCCTAGGGGGTCCGGGACCCCTAGGGGGTCCTTAAATTTAAATTCTTTTAAATTATCAACTTGAACGCTCACATCCATATTCCAAGGAGAACTTTAGCCAACGCTGCGAGGCGTTGAGAGCTTGTAGATTGGCTATTTTCTGCAAAGAGGTTTGGTGTGAGGGAGGAAAAGAGCGGACTAAATACAGAGTGAAAGGTCAAGGTTATTAAGTATTGACAGTTCAAGTGGTTAAATATCTGAAAACACAAATTGCCATGAATCCAAAATACAATGATGATTTTGCTGTCAAACGATGAAACTATATGGAATCTATGAAAAGGTTGTGGGGGTCACTGCTTCATCTCTCTCTCTCTCTCTCAACTAAGGGGTCCTGGCACTGAAAACGTTGAAGACCCCTGATCTACATGGCCACTGAGAGTCTCCATTGGAGAGCAGTTTGGAGTGCTTGGCTCAAGAACACCTCAGTAGTAATGCTGTTGAGGTGAGCTTGTAGATATGAAATGTTCTCTGAATGTTTACCCCATCGGAATGCTATAGGTTTCATGTGGTGCACTCCAGCTGGGTGTGACCAAAGCTTTTACAAACATATTTATTTTTGATACAACAAGGCAGCCTTGCATAAAACAGACAAGATGTAGAGCTACTGGTGTGTTTACTACAGTGGACATACTAATTGAAAAGAGACCATAAACTCAGAGTAGAATAGGCTATAAAACCGGTTGGAGAATTATGGCTCTTCACTTCATTGCCCTCAATGAACTAATCAGTGGTTGTTTTTCCAATGTGAGGCCAGGCCCAGCTCTGAAGAACCAACTCAAATCATCACAGAGAGCTATTTCTCTACCCAAAACAACCTTTAATGGTCTAAATATCAATTGCTTTGAAACAAGACACACGAATTACATTAAGCTAATGCTTTTATCCAGAGTACTTGAATAACATTATTGAGTTGCCCTGGCTGCCTTGAATTTGACCTTATAGTAAACCAGATTAATGAGTTAGCCCCTGGTTAGGCTGGTTTGGCTCTGATATGTAAACAAACAAGTAGGACGATTAGCACTGTTTGGCCTGCTAATAACAAGCTTAATTAGTAAACCTTGGTCACTGAGACAGTTGTCAGTTCAACCTCTTGGCTGCCGTTTCCATGGCAATCACAACTGCAAAGTCCCTACCTTCCACTGAAATCAGAGAACAAATAAAAAATAAAACTATCCCTTTTACCAACAATCAAGGGGGCTTGATTGTCGAAAAGCAACTCATCACTGTTCCTTTTATTAGTTTCCCTTTTAATACCATCAAAGTCATTATGGTAGTGGTTCTCAAACTGCGGTTTGGACCCGCAGGGGAGGTCAGAGGTTGCTTAATGTGCAACATTGTTTCCTCAATCAACAGTAAACAAACCAACAGTGTAAACTTTTTCTTTTTTTTTTTAGATTTGTTTTTGGGCTTTTTATGCCTTTATTTGATAGGATAGTAGACTGACAGGAAATGGGGAGAGAGATGGAGAATGACATGTGGCAAAGGTCGTCCGGATCGGGAATCGAACCGGCGACACCAGCAGGCATCATAGCCTAGTATGTGGTATGCGCCTTCTTGACCACTAGGCCAGCAGGCGCCCCTTAAACTTTTTCTTTTTCTTTTTTTTTTTTTTTTTCAGTTATACAAATAAAAACGGGAGTAAGGTATCAGAATAAGGTAAGAAACAAGTCTGGATGTCTTTATAATACATCTATAATAATAAAAAAAATGTATATAAAGATCATTACTGGATTAAAAGTAACCAACAAACTATACTATAAAGAATGGTCAAACACTGGCCAAATTTCAAATATTGCCTAAAAAAGGCAAAAAGTGGGAAAATAAATATCACAATATTTATCTGTGGGATCGAGTCAAACTAAATCTAATGCCTCAACTCCTAAAATTCCAAGTGCTTCAGAACCACTGCATTATGAGAGAGTAAAAGAAAAAAAAAATAAGAAAAAGAAGAAAAACACCTGTTTCTTAATTCTACCACAAGTGTGGACAATAACATTTGTGTTCTATTCTCATCTATCCTATTCTGACATCGTCTCCTATCATCTACAAGTCATTTCCTGACAAACGAGGATCATTAAGAGCTGGAGACCTCGGGGAGCTAATTAACAGACG
>NC_137818.1:35053651-35056151 GCF_963921795.1 Nannobrachium achirus | reverse complement strand
TAATCAAAAACCCAGAAATAATTTCACAGAGACTGGTCATTGTTTACAAGAGAGAGAAAACAAACCTGACAAAACGACAAAACAAAATAACACAAAAGCATTAAACCGTAGATAAAGAATGTTATAAACCCCAGTCTAAATGTGCCAACACTGGTCATCTTTCAAATAAACCAGTAAGACGCCTCAGGGCGAAAAGCGACTTGGCCCTAAAGGGCGAGGTCACGCCATGTATACTGGCCAGAGACACACACACACACACACACACACACACACACACACACACACACACACACACACACACACACACACACACACACACACAGTGATGTGGCACATTGTCACAGTGATGTCACAGTGATGTGGACATCAGGGATCTCCATGTATGGGCATAAAAGGGATTGTTCCCCTGGCATCTCAGGGATCTCCATATCTCCATATCTCCATATATGGGCATAAAAGGGATTTGGTTCCCCTGGGACATCAGGGATCTCCATATATGGGCATAAAATGTATTGTTTTTCCTGGCATCACAGGGATCTCCATATCTCCATATACTGTAGGCATAAAATGGATTTGGTTCCCCTGGCATCACAGGGATCTCCATATATGGCAATATATGGAGATCCCTGCTCTGAGTATCTGACATCACTGTGATGTCACCTGTTTATGCCCATAAATGGAGATCCCTGCTCTGAGTATCTGACATCACTGTGATGTCACCTGTGATGTCACAGTGATGTGTCAGGGGAACCACAGTGTCAGGTGTTACTCGTCCGAACGGACACGGACAAGCTGTGTGTGACGGTTCTGATAGTAAACTGCGACCTACGGTCGCAATAAATACACAAATTAATTAATTAATGAAACAAGAGCACTTATTTCAAGCTACTGAAAGAAAAAGAAAAAAGAAATGTCATCGAAACCCCAAAACTGATGTAACCAAATGTAAGGGTCCATTTGGCAGAATAATTCAGAGTTAGATGAACACTGTCAGGATTACTCTCAGGATTTCACTGTGTACACATGCCTCCAGTCAGAGGAGGGAATGGTACGGACGGAGACCAGAGTGGTGACATGGTGGTGATAAATAGTCCTGACCCTGAGTTTACAGTGTTTAGTAAATCTCACTGCAATTATCTACAATCTCTCTGGTTTATGCAAAGGCTGGTTTGAGCCAAGCGAGCCGATGCTGTGCCTTGTACCTACTGCATCACTGTCAGGCCCACAATCACAATGAAGAATGTCCTCCCCAGTGTTCTTACACTGCTGTCAACAATGTAATGTTGCACGGTAAAGACCTCAGCATTCATTCAACTCTTCTAAAACATAGACACAGTGTTCATTTTTACACTGTCATGGTTCAATTCATGCTGAGGCTTTTGGGTGCTCGGGTGGCGCAGTGGTCAATTGTATGCCCACCACTGTGTAGTGTTGATTCCGTCGGCTAAAACTATGATGAAAAACTAAGCTATGATGACTAAAGCTAAGACTAAATATATTGACAATTTCGTCAACAAATAAAAACTAGACAGAAATGTTAGGGAGCGACTAGTGCAGGGGTCTTCAACGTTTTCAGGCCAAGGACCCCTTAGTTGAGCGAGAGATGAAGCAGGGACCCCCACAACCTTTTCATAGATTCCATATAGTTTGATCGTTTGACAGCACAATCATCAGTGTATTTTGGATTCATGTCAATTTGTGTTTTCAGATATTTAACCACTTGAACCGTCAATAATTAATAAACCTTTCACTCTGTACTTGGTCTGCTCTTATTCCCTTCTACACCAAACCTCTTTGCCGAAAATAGCCATTTCTTTGGCTAAAGTTCTCAGAATATGGACACACGGGTTCAAGTGCATGCAAGGAGAAAAAGGTTTCTATCACACAAAGTTTGGGAGGACCCCCTTTAGTAACTCTGAGGACCCCCTAGGGAAGCACAGAACGTCGCACTGCGAGCGCGAAGCTTTGTGTGAACATCTTATGATAATTAGTTGACTAAAACAAACTAGACTAGAACTAAAACATTTCAGATGACAAAAATATGACTTAAAATTTGCTTCAAAAGACTATGTCAAAATCAACACTACCACTGCGGTGCTTCCGGCTTTGACGAGCAGGGCAGGGAAGCCGGTTTGGGAGGGTGACACTTGGGAGGGAGGAATAGGATGAAGGCTCTACGAGTCTACGTCCTCCTGGTGGGGACTCCTCAACAGCAGTGACAACACACAGAAATGTGTGTGGGGGGAATTAAAATTGACATAATGACAAAATTGGTAAGATAGAGGGGCAAAGGAAAAAAGGAAGAAGGGGACTTTACTGTGTAGGAAAGAAACGTCTTTCTACCATAATAGGAAGATTGTGGTCTTTCTAGCTGCTCGATCAGGGAGTGCTTAAACCTGGGAATAATGAAGCGATTTTATGGGATAGAAAACCAGCCATACCAGGTGTCCCTGAGGACCAGTGGAATACATTTGAAACAAAGAGAAAACCAAATGTCGCT
>NC_137818.1:35041151-35048651 GCF_963921795.1 Nannobrachium achirus | reverse complement strand
AATAGCAGATATACAAGTCCTCTAAATCCTTCTTCTAAATCAGTGGTTCTCAAACCTTTTCATGTCAAGGTCCCCCAAAATTACAGGTATTTGGCCACGGACCACCGATCTCAAAATATGTTGTTCCAGGGACCACCCAGAAGCAAATATTTGAGTAACAAATGTTTGTTTTTAAAAAGATATATTCAAAGACTTGATTTTTCAAAAATAGCAGATCTACAAGCTCACAGCGCGACACTCTGTGAGCTTGTATATCTGCTATTTTTCAATAGTTAACAAAAAAACATCACAAGGATGCACCTGTGACGTATCCTCAGTGATGTAGCCCAAGCTCATTGGGGTTTCGGGTCTCGCAACATCATACCCCTCACTCGGGTGACCCAGCCGGGGTTGATCAAGTCCCGACTTACGTCCCAGTAGCTACCCACAATCAGTCCCATTAGGGAAAGACAGGACCATTCACTCCACCGCTCTGGAACTACTCTGCCGAGACTGGGAGAGGAAATCTGGCACATGGAAGGACTAGGCTTTGTGGATTGACTACTACTACGCCTCACCAGGTCCAGAACCTGGGCGTTGCACCAGACTCCAGCCCCAGACATTTCACTCAGGAGTCAGGAGCGGTGGATTCTTGAGCCGCAATGGTACTGCAGGCTCCACCTGGCCCAGCGGTGGTGCTGCAGGCTCCGCTTGCGGCTTGAATGGCCCTCCTAAAGGCCTAACCGTGGGTTTGTTGGGCTTCTTCCTCACGGAAGACACAGGCTGGGGCGCTAACCCAACCTGCTCCCGGGTGCCGTCTACATTCCGGCTGTCACCCGTCTCTCCGGTGGTCACCAGACTGTTCCTGGTTGTCACGTAGTCTATTTCTAAGAGTTAAAGCATTAAATACTTCACATTAATCATTTTAACTCCTATATCATTTTTTTCTTTTAAACTTTGCTTATTTGATTTTCAATTGAAGCAGCTTCTTTTGTACATACATCAAATATACAGTAGTGATACGAGGATTGCATTTTCACTCCTTTATCCATATAGGTTGTCTAGCAAATCTACAAGTAGATCTTGTAGATCTGCCATTTTGGAAAAATCTCAAAAGTGTTTTATTTTATTTATTATTACACAAATCTCCTCTTCTGGGGGTAACTAAGCCTTGCCGAGCCATGAGGCCCATAGGGCAGGAGCTTATCTCCTGCTTCTGTAGCGTGAGACAGCTTGATGTACAAGTACTGTACATTCCCTGGACATGACGCTAGTATGACGCAGGGACTTAAGGGCCCTTCAGACGGAGCGCGGTTGCCGTGGGGGCTCCCGCTTGGGTCCAAAACTTCTCAGAGCGGCTAAAATGAATTACTAAGACGCTGCGAAAAGGCGCTTTACCCCCAATGCAACCCTTAATGCTGAGTGCCAAGCAGGAGGCACTGGGTCCCATTTGTCTTTGGTATGACCCGACCGGGGTTCGAACCCCGACCTCTCAGGGCGGACACTCTAACCAGCAGCTCTAACCAGCAGCACACCAGTGGAAGCATGTACGTTTTTTTTTCTTCTGCTCATGTTTTTTATGATTTTCCTTTAAAATGTGTCACCGTTCTGTATGTGTGTGTCAACTCAGACTTGTTGGAAATAGAGGGATATATTTAGAACCTACAGTACATAGTGTGTGTGTGTGTGTGTGTGTGTGTGTGTGTGTGTGTGTGTGTGTGCGCGCGCGCGCGCGCGCGCGTGTGTGTGTGTGTGTGTGTGTGTGTGTGTGTGTGTGTGTGTGTGTGTGTGTGTGTGTGTGTGTGTGTGTGTGTGTGTGTGTGTGCGTGCGTGCGCGCGCGCGAGAGATTGTGCGCGCATGCATGCTTGTTTACATGTTTTGACAGGTATGCACAAAATGCATGTGTTGGTGTGTGCGTGCGTGTGTGCGTGCGTGCGTGCGTGCATGTGTGATATGGAACCACTAGCTGTACCGGAGGCTGGTTGCTGCAGTGTCACATCGCCATAAAATCTCATCTAGGTCTCAGAGACAACTGTCATCTCATTGAAAAAACCCAGGGGAGAAAGAGAGAGAGAGAGAGAGAGAGAGAGAGAGAGAGAGAGAGAGAGGGAGCAATGGAAGGACAAAATGAGGAGGGAGGAAAGTGAAGAGGGAAGACAGACAGACAGACAGACAGACAGACAGACAGACAGACAGACAGACAGACAGACAGACAGACAGACAGACAGACAGACAGGACTGATAAGGATTAAAAAGATTGATACAGAGAGAAGGGAAGAAAGAGTGAAATAAATAAACTGGGAGAGACAGAGAAAGTAAGTGTGTGCGATATAGAGACAGACAGACAGACACATGCAGACCACAGACAGTGGAGCAGGGACATGCGAAGAATGAGACATAGAGAGAGAGAGAGAGAGAGAGAGAGAGAGAGAGAGAGAGAGAGAGAGAGAGAGAGAGAGAGAGAGAGAGAGAGAGAGAGAGGAGAGGTCTCAGTGACATCACAGCTATCTGGTGAGGTAATGTCTGGGATGTAGAACTATAGCACTCAGAACAGACTGGGATTCACATCGTTGTAGAAGCAGTCAGTCTGCAGTCCACACTGTAAGACTGAACACTATATCCTCATTACCATTAAGAACATTACATTACTGACAACATTAACACACCCTAGCAATGTTTTGATCAACCCAGGTTATCAATATTGAAACACTTTAACTTAAAAGGTGTGTGCAGACTGTGCACACACGCATGCATGTGTGAGACTTTTTAACACATCTTTTTTTTCATTTAGGGTTTAATTATAATAGGTTTCAGTGAGACATTGTACTGGATTCACCTTGACTGTATGGAGATTTGACCACAATAAACCTGGACCAATTGCAAGGAGGGTTCTTTCTAATCATTCTAGTTCTGAGCACTCTGAGCATGGAGCTGCTGTTCTGCTGCCACCTAGTGTACATAAGCAGTAATTACACCACACAGACTAAAACTAAAGTGGGGAAGATAACATTCAACTAGCTCAACAATCACAATGTAATAAGTGAAAAACCCACTACAACCCAAGAATAGTGTCTGTGTCTCCTTTCACATTATGCCTGCTGCAACCTCCTAGTCCTCCTCCAGTGGTTCTCAACCTTCACCAGGGATCAGGGCCATTTTGAAAATCTTGAAAGCATGGGCAGTTGTTACTTAGGTGGGCAGGTGGGTGGGCTGTGGCATTTTCAGAGCATGATTATTTTAATAATCAATCAATCAATCAATCAATCAATCGATTGTGTTCCGGCTTGGATCAATGGAACTAACATATTATACTTGAAGTTCCTATTTATTTATCAGTATCACAATGAAAACATTTTTTTATATACAATTGTAGATACATAAATGAAATAAATAATAATGCAATAAAATAAAAGTCATTATCATTAAAATCTTTTTAATTTTTGGGGTGTTTGGGGGCCCATTTCTAATATCTCAGCTCATCATGGGTCCTCCTGGTCCACAGCACAGGTTGAAAACCACCACTGTACTACTCCCATTAGGAAGATGAACAAATAGAAACAACTAGTTTTCAGGAAAAACATAAATGTTGTTCAATAGCTCTGGTCCATAGCCTTAGCGTCCTGAAAACTCCCTCTAATGCTATGGACCAGAGCCACCCCTCAACATAAGAAAGAACAGAAGTGTCATCTTAACAGAGTAAGTGTGATTTAGTACAATTTATTTGGGTGTAACAGCTAGCAAGCATTGATAACACAGTACTATTGAGGGTTGTCAGTGTTTGGCACAGCTAAATCTAACAGGGTAATTATGAATTGAATTAGCTGCAGCTGTCTTTATTATGTCTGCTCAACACAGTAATAATTGGTGTGTGTGTGTGTGTGTGTGTGTGTGTGTGTGTGTGTGTGTGTGTGTGTGTGTGTGTGTGTGTGTGTGTGTGTGTGCACACGCATGTATGTGTGTGTGCGCGTGTGTGTTTGTGCGTGTGCAACTGTGCACGCACGCATGTGTTTGTTTGTGTGTGTGTGTGTGTGTGCGCGTGCGTGCGTGCGTGTGCGTGTGTGTGTGTGTGTGTGGTATGGAGCCACTAGCTGTTACTGGAGGCAGAGCCAAAGCCCAAACCCTACTGGTTCACCATAACACCAGTGGTCCTACTACTGCCAAACCAACACTCTTAACATCTGTGTGTCTGTGCATGTGCGTGCGTTTGTGTGTGCTAGTGTGCAAGCGCGCATTTGTGCGTGTGTGTGACCTTGACCTATGACTAAAAGCTGACCATGTTAAACATCTGATGGAGTATCTGGACAAACATGATTCACAGACACAGCATGTTGATGTAGAGGAATCCCACACTCAACGCTCACATTGATCTGCCTCAGAGCAGCTGCACTGCAGTAACAACAGAGCTGGGTCTGGATCCAAGAATATGTGTGCACGCACTGTCAAATCCAGAGTGCTCATCTAGCTCTGAGTGAACCAAATGGACCCGTGCGGGTCCACTTGGTTCCATTAGTACTCTTTTTTTGGTACTCTCTCTGAGTTGAATTAACTCTCAGGACTTCTTGGCGGTGTGTGCGTGTTTATGGGGGTGGTGCATGTGTGGGGATTGTGTGGTGTACAAATGCGTACATGATGTAGCACATATCGCAGTTTGTTTCAGATATTTAAACTGATCTGGGTTCAGTTGACAGGCACTTGCTGATCCTGGAGAAATCAAACTCCACCTTCACCTCTGCATCAATGTCTAGTCATGTACAATCAAAGGACTTGGTGTTTACACATTTCCCAGCTGTTAATAACTTTGAAATCAACCTCATTGTGATGAAATATAGACTATCTTGACTACCAAACTGACAGTCCAGCTGCAGAGTCAGACCACAGTCTGGTTTGGACCAGCGACATACAGAGACCATCTCTAAGTACTTCAAATCGTTTCAACTACTGTTTTGCTCAGGTTTGTTCCCAGGATAAACCGCTGGCCGAGGCCTAAAAGCTAGAAAGATCTGCATGTGCTTTTACTGCTGGGATCCTACAACAGCCAAAACCGCTAAAGCTCTATACCCTCATTTCAAATGGTGAAATTAAAACAAATCAAGGTTATCATGAAGTGCTTTTATGAGACAGTAAGGCAGAGAGGGGGAGACAAGTGTAGGAGAAACAGACTAGCTGAGAGAGAGACACAACAGAGACAGACAATAGGACAGCTGACAGAGAGACAGTGTAGGAGGGACAAAAGGCAGGTAGGATTCAATCACTGCGCAGAGATTTATTTGAAAATGACTTCATATATCTGACTCAATCCACATCTCTTGAAGAGATGTGGATTCTTCAAGTAGGCTTGAGCAAAAATACTGTCAGTGTGGGAACAAACGGTGTGGTTTTAACTAGGTTTAAACACAGAGATAAAATAAAATACACTGTTTTATCATGAATGCATTTTAATTAATGCATCCAGGTAGGTTTTGTATTCTGCAGACACCTCATCCCTTCAGCAGTGAAGGTTTCTTTAGAAATCTAAATGTGTGATGAATGATAGATGGTATCTCTCTCCTCTCTCTCTCTCCCCTCCAGTCCAGCTGCATGCAGAGGTTTAAATGCCTGGTTTGGACCTGAGACAGACAGAGACTGTCTATCTCTATCTCAGCAATCTCTTCAACTACTGTTTTTCTCAGGTCTAAACCGCTGGATGAGTTATAACAGCTTCTAGAAACATCCATGGTTTTAGTAGCACTCAGCTTCAGCCAACAGAGCCACCCGACCACACGCTGGGGAACCTTATCTCATCTCTTGGGATTCAAGAGAACTGTTTAGGCTGGCTGATCCAGGATTAGCTTTTAAATCACTGTTAAATTGATAGGTTTGTATTTGACTCTCTCTCTCTCGCTCTCACACACACGCGCACGCACGCACGCACGCACGCACGCACGCGCGCGCGCACAGCGCACACACACACACACACACACACGCACACGCACACGCACACACACACACACACACACACACACACACACACACACACATTGTTAATTAACCACTTTCCTGTTGGCTTGTTGTAGATCACTGTAGATTCACTACATCACACTCTCCTCACAGTAGATTACAGTATAGATTCTCTAGTCTACATCACACTCACTCAGGGATTTGGCAGAATATTTATGAGAATTCACAGGGAAGGAAAGTGTGGGGATATGAGAAGGACCTTGTGAAACAGCTATAGCATCATGTCTCAGCTTTCTAAAGACAAATCTGACTTTCAAAAGTGGAAATAAAGAAAATAAAAATTTAAAGGACATTGGTGCAGTTATAGGTCAAGACGCAGCTGCCTGTTATAGCGCCACAATGAGGCTGATTTGAAGTGGACATATTGTGTTAATAATATATAATTAAGAAGTAGTGAAAATAGCTGATCTACAAGCTTACAACGTGCGAAGCAAAAGTCTAATCTCTCTTTTGGGTCTCGAGCTGAAAAGTTTGGGTTCTGTTCTACACCAAACCACTTTTTTCAAAAAATAGCAGATCAACAAGCTTAAAACACCTCGTGCTGCGTTGTAGAGCTTGTAGATCGGCTATATTTTCGATCGGCTATGTTCCCCTCAGAATAGGGATACTAGGGCTCAAGTTTTTATTGAAAAATCCTATCACACAAAGATTTGGCGGCCCCCCTGTAGTAACTCTGAGGAGCCCCTAGGAGTCCCGGACACCCTGTTGAAGACCCCGGTGGGCTTAGCAGACATCAACTGAATCAGCGGAATGATTATTCAGACTGAGTCATCAGTGACAACTTGAACCACCGCTCTACCTTCAGTGGTTTCCTGCTGTTCACTCTGTGAGGGTCTGACAACAGCTCTCTTAACTTAACCTCCACAAGTTTAAACACTCTTCCCCCAGAATAGGGGCACTGGGGTTCCAGTGGTCAAACCGTGTCGCTCGATGAAAAACGGTGTTAGGAAAGTACTACATTTTGTCATTTCAGTACAAAATGTAAAATAGTAATACTGCAATGTATATACTCTGTTATAAGTAGATGTCCAGTATTCAAAATGTCTGACAGAGAGCAAAAGTACAAAAGTATCAGTATCAAAATATACTTAAAGTACCAAAAGTAAAAGTACTCATTGTGCAGAATGAGTCCCATTTCACAACTTCAAAATGTATAAAGAATATTCTGAAAATTGACGATCTACAAGCTCACAATGTGTTGCATCGTGACCTATTGCTATTTTCAAATGGATGAAATATATATAGGGTTGAAGTGGTTGGTGTGTTTTTCTAATAATACAAATCTGCAAAGTAACTAGTAACTTAAGTTTTCATGATAATTGCAGATGTAGTGGGGTAGAAGTATAAGTATTGAAATTTGTAAATACTGGGGGACACGGTGGTGCAGTCGGTAGCACTGTTGCCTCACAGCAAGAAGGTCCTGTGCTCGATCCCGCTGGGGACGCTGTGGGCGCTGGGGGGCGTGTTCTCTCCTCCGCGTCATCAGTGCCCATACCGGGGGGGCCTGATGGAGGGGAAAGGAA
>NC_137818.1:35018651-35036151 GCF_963921795.1 Nannobrachium achirus | reverse complement strand
TCACAATATATGTCTACCAATATTTCAGTACAGATTTTATTGGAAAAAATATATGGTGATATAGTTATCTATCTATAAATGCGAGAAGTCTCTGCGTGTCTGTAATCTGCGTATCTCGAGAACCGTTCGTCCCACCGGCTTCAGATTCGGCACGCGCGTTCCCCGCCGCGGCACGGAGTGCAGTGCGGGTCTCGACCCGACTCGACGCGCGGTTTTCCCGAACCGGCGCGAAACGTTCGGAATCTCCTTATGCGGGGTTGATTGTTGACATCAGGCTGTTCCGGAGGAAATCGGCGAAAGCTCTGACTCATTGTGACATCACTTCATAAAAGGCTCTGACATCACGTACGCCACATGAGTCAACAAAAAATCTCTGTGAGTGTGTATGTATGTAATCCGCGTATCTTGAGAACCGTTCGTCCCACGGGCACGCGCGTTCTCCATATATGGGCATAAAATGAATGCCCCCATATATGGGCATAAAATGGATTGCAGACAGACAGATACAGATATCTCCATATATGGACATAAATGGACAGAGGCAAACAGATGGTCAAAGATCTCCATATATGGGCATAAAATGGACGCAGACAGACAGATACAGATATCTCCATATATGGGCATAAATGGACACAGGCAAACAGATGTTCAAAACGGGTCCTATGACAACAGGTATAATGAGGTTTGCATTAAAGGGGGAACCGGCACTGTGTCTGCAACACAGTTGGAGGCACAGACAGATACTCCATATATGGGCATAAAATGGACGCAGATAGACAGATATCTCCATATATGGGCATAAAATGGACCCAGAACTATAACTGCAGTGATCTCCATATATGGACATAAAATGGACGCCGACAGACAGACAGACAGATACAGATATCTCCATATATGGGCATAAATGGACACAGGCAGACAGATGGTCAAAACAGGTCCTATGAAAACAGGTATAATGGGGTTTGCATTAAAGGGCGGGGCATTCATTCCCTATTTACATTGTTCCGAGTTGGCCAGGTCGCCGACTAGACGGGCCGCCCGAGCTTCTAGTAACTATAATCAACTGCTATCAAATGCAATCACTGTCTGTCACTGATATGTATGATTTATGAATGCTTATACTCTGTATAGTATACTCAGATTATTATTGTTGTTTATTTTGTTATTAATTAATGACGAAATTCAATATTTAATTTATCTGTGAGGAACTCTTGATCAAAATCTATCATCAGAACCATGTGCCAGTTAAGGGTTTGTGGGTCAAAGTGAATCTTTCCTGTCTTTCCTGCGAGTATAAGTCCCAGTTGCTATAGGTTACTGTACACACACTAACACCCATAACCTCCTCCCAGATGACAATATTTTGATCCTACCGTCTCCTTCCGGGCGTTTCTACTGTGCCCCTGACTAAGACAATCCAAGTTTGAAAGATGAAACGTTGTTTGGGGTTTTAAACATGGTTCAAACTGGGAGACCTCTACAGTGCATCTTACCCATGGACAGTGCAGTACAAGTATTTGAGTACTGTACATTTCTTCAGCATCTGTAATTGTATTTTCGGCTATTTTAAAGACAAAATACTTTTGACATGCAGCACCATATTTCTAGGAATGGAAAATTACATTATGAATTAACCACTTAAGCCTTATTTAAAGTAGGACTGGCTAATGTAGCCC
Organism: Nannobrachium achirus; assembly: GCF_963921795.1. Lineage (NCBI taxonomy): Eukaryota > Metazoa > Chordata > Actinopteri > Myctophiformes > Myctophidae > Nannobrachium > Nannobrachium achirus. Next base: position 35,034,475 of record NC_137818.1, on the reverse strand, counting down.
AATCTTTCAGATATAATCTGCTATTTTACCCACTTAGAACATTCCTGGAAAATGTTCTAATGTTTTGGAAAGTTTCAATACAGATTGATGTTTTGATTGATGTCTAAAAAAATGCACTTTGTATTTGTAGGCCTCCTTTTGAATAATTATGTATTTCTGACCCATTCTTCTCCTCCCTCATTTCTTCCACCAGCCTCTCCATTCTTTCTGCCTCCCTCTGTCCACCTCCCTCTCTCCTTTCGCCAACCCCTGCGACAGGAAACCAGTCAGGGCCACTTCCTGCACAGACAGGAAACAGGACGCGGTGCGTGTATGGAGGGGAGCCTGGCTTCCTGCTGCTGGGAGAAAGGGAGAGAGAGAGAGAGAGAGAGAGAGAGAGAGAGAGAGAGAGAGAGAAATCCAGAGACAAGGGAGAGACCACAAATGACATCATCAGGTATCCACTTCACATTATGTGCATGGGGGAGTGCAGGCGTCCTATCATGAGTTGTTTACTAGTTTATCATGAACTTAAACTAGTGGTTCTAATTCTTCTCAACCTTTTCAGACCGCGACCTCTCAAAATCTGGGTGCCCCCCACTCTGATAAGCAAGCTTGGAATGTGGGAGTTGACCTTTTTGCCAAAAATAGCCGATCTACAAGCTCTGTGAGCTTGTAGATCAGCTATTTTTGGCTACAGTTCTCAGAATATGGACACTAGGGTTCAAGTTGTTAATATAAAAAGGATTGAAGATTTGGAGGACCCCCTGTAGTAACTCTGAGGACCCCCTGTTGAAGACCCCTGCTCTATGCTAATGTGGCAAGGATGCACCACCATTTGGCTTGGATAACTGTTGAGGGGAAGTTAACATCTAGAATTATAACATTTTCAAGAAATGCAATTATTGAGGGGAAGCCAGATTTCTTTAAAGATCAATTACTTAATGCTGTTCTAAAACATGGTCATCAAACTAGACAGGTAAGCTCAGGGTATTTGGAACCTCCTAAACGAAATTCAGAAATACAAAAAAAAAAATGTTATTTATAGAGCCACCGTAAAAATGGAACTCATTACCTGGAAATATGAAACTAATTAAAAGCAAGTACTTATTTAAAAGATCTGTTAAACAATTATTAATTAGTGAGACCACATAATTTGAATAATCTATGTTTTTTGTACATGTTTTACCTATGTCTCTGTTTTTTATTAATTGTATTTTAATGTAACTTAGATTTTGACTGACGAGTGTCAGTTGTTTGTTTGAATATTGTATGTTTGTGCTGTTTTATGTGGACCCCAGGAAGATTAGCGACCGCGACAGCGGAAGCTAATGGGGATCCGAATAAAGAATAAAGAATAAAGTCAAACAGACCTGAGTGTTTCCCATCTGCATCAAATCAAGCTCACAAAGTGTCACATAAATGTTGCCCCCATGCAGAACACGGATGCGGGGGTATGTTTTGATATTTAATTTTTAATTTGTGTTGTTATATGATCAGTTGTGTGTTGAATGTTGAATGTTTAATGGACCTCAATGGAAATAAGCCTTTTCGTATTTTTGTGTCTCATCCATTTGCCCCTCCCCCCACTTTATTCTGTACTGTAGGCCTACTGTACTTTTAAGAAATCGTCAATAAATCCATCCATCCATCCTCTGTCAATCTGTAAGCAATCTGCCACTAGTACATAAAGCATGGTTCATAGTTATTGTTGGACTTCCCCTGCATGACAGAGGAGGTCTGTGGGTTTGTTATGAGCTGAAAGACACACAAACACAGAGAGAGAGAGAGAGAGAGAGAGAGAGAGAGAGAGAGAGAGAGAGAGAGAGATCTTTGAATTATCTGGATCTCTCATTGGTGTATTATTTCCCGTCTGTCTGTCTGTCCGTCTGTCCATCAGACAAACAGACTTGCAACCTCCGAATCAAGCACATTTACAAACAAATTCAAAGTATGCACATTGGGCACACACAATCTTGCACATACGCATACCCGTTTGCACGACGCAACACATGTGTGTGTGTGTGTGTGTGTGTGTGTGTTGTGTGTGCGTGCGTGCATGTGTGGTGAGGAGCCATCTGACATCCAACCACATGTGACCAATAAAACAGTGTACTGGGACACAGAGAGGGAAACCCCCTTTCTCTCTCTCTCTCTCTCTCTCTCTCTCTCTCTCTCTCTCTCTCTCTCTCTCTCTCTCTCTCTCTCTCCTCTCTCTCTCTCCTCTCTCTCTCTCTGAAGGATGGTCACTTTTTAGTTGGTGGCTTTTATCTCTCAATCTCCCTCACTCTCTTCCCGTATGTTTTTCCACCTCCACATCTTTCTACCTTTCTTTCTCACTCTATCGAGGTCAGGGTAATGCTGAACCTTTTCTGTCCTTGTCCTTCCCCCATCTCCTCAATATCTCCCACAGATCAGAGAGCAGTTTTTGGGAAAAGCACAAACACATGACGGAGTAATACTGAGTCACAGAGCAATGTGGTTGGCTACATCCTCCCCAAGACCAACAGCAGGGGTCAGCAGTGACGAGGGACAACGTGGGGGAATTGGATTGGCATAAATAATTTATTCGGGAGAAAATGAAAAATCAAACCCATCAGTTCGAGGTAGAGCGGTGTGTGTGTGTGTGTGTGTGTGTGTGTGTGTGTGTGTGTGTGTGTGTGTGTGTGTGTGTGTGTAGGCTGCTCAACAGCGCACTGGTCACCCAGCGGCATTGCAGCTGTTCGTACTGCACCAGGACAGACACCAGACAGACACACTTAAGGCCAGTCCATACTTTGACCGAAACAAAAGGTCCCTTTTCTACCATAAAATTATATCCCTCGGGACTTCTGAAAAGCATTGGACCGAACGAGAGTTCGGAAATTTGCACGTCGGAAAACACAACTCACCGAACATTTTGGTCGAAGTATGGAGAGGCCTTAATAGTGCGGGGCCTTAAGGGGAGAAAATGCTCATTTCGTGGAAATCTGTCTAAAAGCGCAACATTTTGCACAGATGTAGCCCAGACTTGCTCTAATGATTTAGCTAGGGTGCCCGAGTTTGCAACCTTCGGGGTCGCCACAGTGGCCAAATCAAGTTGGGCTCCCATCGACTTTCTATACAGGAGGAGAATACCCAGAAAAAATCTGCTTTAAGTAGGATGTGAGGGGTCTAAATAGGGGTTGGTGGTTTGTCATGATTCTGAATCCATTGCAAGCATTTGTTTTGCACAAAAACATTCCTTGGGCTACAAATTGCCCCACAAAACGATGGTTTAGTGATGAGTCATCACTTTTCACAGTTTTGTGGGTGTTTTGTGGGGCCATTTCTAGCCCAAGGAATGTTTTTTTTTGTGCAAAACAAATGCTTGCAATGGATTCAGAATCATGACAAACCCTTGGTTAGACCCCTCACATCCCATAAAGCAGATTGCCCAACTTGAATTGACTGCTGTGGCGACCCGTAAGTCGCCAATTTGGCACTTTTAGACTGATTTGCACGAAATGAGGATTTTCTCCCCTTAAAGCCCTGCACTATAAGTCAAGAGTAGGAAGCTGCTATCACCGCTCCAAATATGCACATACTGTACACATTCAAATGTATAAATAAAAATGCATGTCAAGCATATGCGCACATACTCTACAGTACACATCAATGCATTCATTGCACCAACAACCATGCACGTAATCACAGTGAAATACACCTACACAGTTGGTGCGCACACACACACACACACACACACACACACACACACACACACACACACACACACACACACACACACACACACACACACACACACACACACACACACACACACACACACACACACAAGCTGTGTTCAGATGGGATTCCAGTGTCGTGTTATCTTTTCCAGCAGCACCGTCAATAAGGTGTTCCTACAATCACGCACACACGCACACGCACACGCACACACACACAACACACACACACACACACACACACACACACACACACACACACACACACACACACACTCTTTCCTAACTTCCACAGGGGTTTCCTCCTTGTTGCTAACATTCCAGTTAGTCACACATTCAGTATCCTCAGTAACAAACACTAACGCAACCACAATTCAGGGATTCGGGAAGTTCGTAAAGGGTGTGTTTGATTCCATGTGAGAACCAGCATGCATGCGTGTGTATGTGTAAGCGTATGCGCGTGCGTGCGCATGTGTATGTGTGTGTGTGACAGAACATTCCATACCGCACACAAACCCTAGCTTGGTTTTTATGAGCTAGTAAGAAGAGCAAAGCTTTTCTGTTCTCAAACCAAAACATAATTGGGTCTCATGGAAATAATAAAAAAATCTCTCTTGTCTCAAATATGAGAGAGAGAGAGAGAGAGAGAGAGAGAGAGAGAGAGAGAGAGAGAGAGAGAGAGAGAGAGAGAGAGAGAGAGAGAGAGAGAGAGGTGAGGGGAGAAAAGAGGGAGGAAGAGGGATGAAAAAAGAAGGGGGAGAGGGGCGGAAGAAGAGAGAAGACAGAGAGTGAGTGCTAAGGAAAGTCAAATAAAAACAGACGACAAAGAGATGAAGAAAGACGATTGAAATCCTAGATGTAAAGGAGAGAGAGAGAGAGAGAGAGAGAGAGAGAGAGAGAGAGAGAGAGAAAGGAGAGAAGGCGAGTGAGAGAGAGAAAGAGAGAGAGGGGGGGCAGTGTTTCAGACCTCCAAATGTTTTCGTTTGAGGCCGACAGTGGTTTTACAGTGTGTATGTGTGTGTGTGTGTGTGTGTGGGGGGGGGGGGTTCTTCAGTCGGATCAGGACCCAAGAGGACAGAGTCAGAACAGAACACACAGGATTAGACAGGGGCCCGGCAACACAAGGGCCATTGTCTTTGTCTCTTTATTCTTATTCTCTCCTCGATCGTCATCCCTTCTGTGAAAAACAGGAGGAATACATCTACTGTATATAGTGCAGTGCTGTTACACTGCAGAATAGCGCTCAACTGTTTTAACTACAACAGTTAAACAATTGTAAATGTCCTCCTGATTTATTGTGTAATATCATATACTTCAAATATGATTTGACTTAATTTAATGGTGATTCAATGTTTTATTATTATTATTATTATTACTAGAAGCTCGGCCGCCCGCGCATACGGAGATTCCGAACCTTTAGCGCCGTTTCCGTGAAACCGTGCATCGGGTCGAGGCCGGGCACTGCACTCCACGCCGCGGCCGGGGAACGCGCGTGCCGAATCCGAAGCCGGTGGGACGAACGGTTCTCGAGATACGCGGATTACATACATACTCACAGAGATTTCTCGCATTTATTGTAAGATTATTATTAACCTTATTATTATTATTATTATTTTGATTAGATTTTTGCAGACTTAAAACTAAAGGAACCAAAAAACTAACAAAAAAGAAAATCACATGTAGGCCTATACTGGTATATTTATACAGCACCTTATTTATGATATAGCTGCAATAACAAAAACATGCACCAAAGAAATGCATTTTGAAATGCATTTTCACACACAAATAGTGTCACTCACATGCCTTGCTTTTCACAGGCACTCAAAATATCTAATTTCCCAAACAAACGTTTAGTTTGCTGTGTGGTTGCATTTGTACGATCTAAGCGTTACGAATGGATAAATGAACCCAGAGGATCTGACTGGGTAGGGTTCAGATTGTGTTTCACCATTAGATCGCACAGGAATTCCTTCACAGCAGATTCACAAAACCCAAACTCATTAACCTCATTAAAACATCTTTTATTTTGTAAAACCATCTGTAAAAAAAAAACACATCTGAACATATCCATTTACAACCCACCCTCTTGTTCAAATATAAACACAAACCCACAAATCTTTAAAAAAAAAAAAGTGTAAAAAAAAAACTAAAACACAGCTCCCTGTCAGGCTGTTTTAAGGAGTCACATACAGCAACACTTGAGAAAAATTCTGCTTTCAATTTACTCTTTCAATCCACAGCTGCTGAGAAGAAAAAAAAGAGAAAGAACTCTCCTTTGTTTTAATCCCAAAGTCTTGGGTGTTTTTTTCCTTTTCAAAGATAATTATTACCAAAAGGAGTTATTACTGGGAGTACAAGCCCTCTCTCTGATGTGTGTGTGTGTGTGTGTGTGTGTGTGCGTGCGTGCGTGCGTGCGTGCGTGCGTGCATGCGTGTGTGTGTCCCAAAGAACTAAAATGAAAACAAATGACAAACTCTTTTCTTTTGGAGTGTCAAATTAGAAGAATGTCAAATTCTTCTGTCCCTCTTGATCCTCACAAAAACTCACAAATTCACATTAAGTCAAGCTAGATTAGCGTTGGCGCATGAGCTGAAGTTGGACTGTGTGTTGATGTCATCGGTGTCATAGCATGAAGCTGATTTACTGACTTTCAGAGACCTTTCTCACAGCAGACATTTTGAGGCACTAACGTGGATTCTGTATGTGTTTCATTTACATGTTACTTTGCAACTGCGTGTGTAGCACAGTCAACTTGAATGGACACCAACTAATGTCACGTCACGTTCAACGGCATCATGTTTAGATGTCTGCCGTGGAAAATGCCTCTTCAACAGCCCAATAAACAGACCGACTTCAGCTCAATGTTCCAACACTTTGTGTTCTCTAACTCAGTATAAATATGTAACCAAATGGACACTTAGAAGTGGATACATTCTCACCAAGGAGTTTCCAGTGTACTATCTGACAAAGGCAAATAGCAGTACACTGAAAATAAAGGTTTAGGAATTATGTAACTGATTTGTGATATGATATTTTTAATATGTTTTGCAACAGTAATATCACATCATGTACAAGATATAAAACACAAGGTGAAAACTGTACGTTCTGGTTCTGTACTTAAAAATGACTATGTCCAATTGTCCATCTTCTCAGTCTTGCTACTTTTTGTGTGTTTTAAAGGTCACAGGTCATAACTAGGGTTTCATATGAGCAAAACTAAAAGCCAATAAATATGACTAAACAATACTATTTCTACCAATTATTTAGGCAGGACAGTGGATTCAATTTGAAGGCATATTTGAAGGCAGGTTGAACCACTCAAGTGGTTAGGGCTTTTAGTTTTGTAGGACATGTTAGCCACAAAAAAGCAAAAAATGTTTGTCCTTTTTTACAAAGCTAAAAGAAAACACAATACATTAATAATTCAATATAACTTCTAAGTAGTGTTCCTTCTATACAGTTAAAATACTCAACCCAGTGCAAATACAATGGAATTCATCGCCACATTCTTTCTCTTCACAAAGCTGACCAACGATGGCTTGAGCGTCCAAGATATGTTGCTGTTGTTGCTGTAATGATTCCTGCTCGCAGTTAAATGTATTATCGTTGCAGTGTCTCTGATATTTTTGTGGGCAGCCCTTTTGAGTGGAGAAACCACTTTTCTCATGAGGGGTTTGGGATGCTCACAAACAGGCAAGAAAAGGCATTGCGGATATATACAGTAAATGGCTATATCAAATAACACGCTGCGAGCCTGACTGGAAGCATAAGACCAACCCAACTATCATTGTCTTTGCTCCTTCGACATTCTAAGACAACTAGAATGATTTGACTGCCGGGATTCTTGACATTTCTCAGCCCAAATAAGAAAAAAGGTTGCTTCAGCATGGGAACCAGTTTCGTGAAAACACAGAGCCGAAGAAGGCTGCGTGGGGCCCGTTTTGCACAACGCTTACATTTAGCCAGAGTCAGCAGGCGTGGGTTTCCCAATGTCTTGCACTGGAATGAATGGAATGACTCGACTTGTAGCTGCAGCAGGAATTGAACCCGCGACCTTTCGGTACAACAGTAAAGTCACTGTAATCACTCGGCCACCTTTCCAGGAAAAACCCTTCAGAAAAAAGAAATGTTTGCAATCAAAGGATCCAGCTCTTTACTGCTGTGGTGGTTTTGGGGAAAACCCAACCAAGCCTTGTTTAAAAAAAGAAAAAAGAAAAGGATGGTTAGTGTTGTCAGGTCCAGTTCAGTTGGTAGCAGACATTGTTATACAGAACCTGTGCCTACAGCTTTCTCCAGGCAATATATGGGATTCAATCAAGTCTGACTGTCCTTCCATCTGTCCATCCAGAATTTGGTATAATGCCTGCTTTATGCTTGGATGCGCATCATGTCACAGACTGAAAATAGCCGATCTACAAGCATTGCAGCGCGACACATTGTGAGCTTGTAGATCTGCTATTCTGCTGCACGACACACACATGTAAAAATAAAGCTTCCGATTTCATTACCCAACATTTTGCAAGCAGAGTCCCGTGGACGTCCTGTTTGTCCTGAGATGCAATGTAAAAAGAACAACAACAAAAAAACAAGTAGAGCTTCAGGACACCTGATCACCATGTTACACACAGTGTATATGAGGAGTTATTTTACAACCTGCCACGGACATAAAGTACATGACCAGCAGGGGTAAGAGCACTAGGGGTCAGAGGTCATTATATGTGGCTGCTACATGACAGATGGATGCTGTAAAGGGGTCAAACCAGCAACCTGTTAAGCCTCTATCAGAGTCTAGGGTGAAGAGCTATTCACTTCACCGCGGTGTAGTTTTCTAGCTATCACCTAAAAATACATAACAAAGCCTAGGTGATAGCTAGGAAACTACAACGCGGTGAAGTGAATAGCTCTTCACCCTGGACTCTGATAGAGCCTTTAGTCACCAGACATGTTACTGTATACTGTAACTCTACAGCCAGTGTGGGTCGGTATTAGGCTAGTAAGGATACAGATTTAATGTGCGTATAATGGCATATCACATTTTAAATGTCCACAATTAGGAATTATAGAAACACTGTCACACTGGCAGTAGTAAAAAAAAAGGCCTTTTATTCTCAACCACCTGCTGTGGTTGAGAATGGCCAAAATGTTGATGTAAGATGAAATAATCACCATTAGTTTTTTAACAATTGGTTGCTCGACCATACTTGGACATGAGATGGAAAAGTGAGAAAACAACTGGTGTCACTGGTCTTTTTCCCCAGTGATAACTGTCCCTGGAGCCACATTTTCCAGTTCCGGAAGAAGGGTTGAAGGTTGTGCCTCTGTCTCAGCTCATGTGTGACATTGGTGACTGTACAACCCACTCTCCTCTTCCAAAATGAAACCAGGTCTTAGCAACATCAGTGATGAGATAAAATACTATTTAAGTGAGCTAAAGGGCACATTTAACCAGTGATACAGGCACTGTAGTAGACTGCACTGCTGGCGTCAGACAGAGCAGATATGAGTGGACTGCTCCCTTCCTCACAGCCACTACTGCTACTGCTGTTGATAATGCTACTGATGTCTCTGCTACCAAGACTGCTGCCGCTACGCCCAGCCACAACCTTGGAGCCGTTGACCCCGTAGACCTCTGAGCGGTTCCGGTTGCTCAGGTACTGGTCAAACTCATGTCTGTCCACCTCGGACCAGAAGTCAGCGGAGGAAGAGGGACCTAAGTGACTGGCAGACTCTGGGTCAGAAGTGTCTACGTGGGAGGGTGGAGGGAGGAGAGCGGAAGCGGAGGAACAGGTGGGAGGGGTTTCGGGAGGAGGGGAGAGCTGCCCCAAGTGAGACGGGGTGAAATGGGCGGTGTGATGGCCACCCCCGCTGCTTCCGTACAACTGGCTGTAGTAGCTAACGGGGGTGGAGCCTGGCGGCGCGTGGTGAGATTTCATGGGCTCCAGGAGGCCGACAGGGGGCTGATGGGGGAAGGAAGCGGTGGAATCAGGAAGTGGGGGCGAGCACTTGGCAGGGCTTCTCAGGCTGATGTGGTGAGGAGAACTGTGGGCGGACGACACCCTGCAGTCACTGGAACCCAGGGGACCTGGAGTCCCTCTGGAACTGACAGGGCCCATTCTAGAATCAATAGAGCCCATTCTGGAATCGACAGAGCTCATTCTGGAGCTCACACCGGGGCTTATGCTGGAGCTCACACTGGGAGCCTGGCTGTGTGTTACAGCCCCATGAAGGGCGCTATGGTAGCCATGACCACCATAGTGATGACCACCATGGTGGCTGTGATGCTGTTGGTGGAGGTGGTGATGGTGGTGGTGAGGGTACCCATTGCTCCACCCTCCTCCCATCCCAGCCTCCTCCTGCATGTGCTGGGGGAAGAACACAGACTCTCCGTCCTCCATTATGTCCAGGGGGGACATCTCGGGCGTTGGCAGGCCATAGCTCTCCATTTCGGCGTGTCCCCCGGGGGGATGCAGCTCCCTGAAGTGGCCCAGCGAGGGCAGAAGGTGGTGGGGGTGAGGATGGTGCATAGGGTGGCCTCCTTGAGGTCCATAAGCGGAGCCCTCTGAGACGTTCTCCCCCATCAGAGGAGAGAGGCCCAGGCCCGGCGCTCCTCCCTGGGCCAGGCTGTGCAGCAGGAGTCCCGGTTCGACTCGTTTCAGCTTCTTGGTGGTCTTCTTGCGACGCGGCCTGTACTTGTAGTTGGGGTGGTCCTGCAGATGCTGAACACGCAGACGCTCGGCTTCCTCCACGAACGGACGCTTGTCAGGCGCACTCAGGGCCTTCCATGACTGACCTGGGGACAGCACAGATACATACACATTATTGGATGTATTCATCATCATCATCATCATCATCATCATCAAAATCAAAAGCACTATTACGATGACAAATAACATAAAATAAGCAAATACTCAAAAACTAATTAACACTGAAAGGAAATACATAAAAGCCAACAGGAACAAAAACAAGGAACACAGAAACATAACAAGAGAAAACACAAGGAACACAAAAACTAAACAAAATGCACTAATACAATTATACACATCAAGGGAAATTTAGTTTTCTTTCTTTTTACTAATCTAAAAACAAAACTCCACTATCAGAATGGCACAGATAAAAGAAAATGTATAAATGTTGTGTTTGTCTCCGCAATCCACTTCTCAAGTACGCAAATCTGACACTGATTACGCACAAAACCGCAGTCTATTCATTTCATATTAAATTACATTTGGTTTTTCTGTAAATCCACAAAACTAGCAAACTAGTGAATGTGAGGATTGGCGCTGTGATTCATTAGAGAGCTGAGACAGTTGTTACCAATTAGAAGATAATTGATTAAAGAGCTACACATCAAACTCTGTCATGATGTCTCTTTTAAATCTTGCTTGACTGCGGTCCAAATTGTAGACATGTAGGAATTGCAGGCTTTGGCTGAACTACAGCAGACATTCTGCTCCATCCACAAGAGGAATTGCTGGGGTTGAGAAAAAAAATGATTTTACAACCTCTGTCAGTTATTGCATTTAACCAGGAATGATCAGAAAAGACGATTAAGAAAAATGTAAGTGTATGTTATACAACTCCAGCTCTACTGAACAATGTACAATAACCAATCGTCTGCATTATTTACTGTAGTCAGGTTGATGCAGGATATATATATATATATGTATACATGAAGGGGTACTGTGTCAACAGTCAGGAGTTTGCAGTCTTCTGTACAATGGCTGCCACTCCGTTTCACAAAAGTAACTAGTAGTAAACAGGTTTACTACATAGTTTAACACATTCATATGTGCTGTGTCTCTTTTATTAGTGTGCATACCATTACTGTCGGGCAAAAACCTTGTATCTCCAAGTATCAAATGTGTACGTTTTTTTCGTAAAGTGAAGCCCTGCTTCATCATACAGGACCGTTGCACAAAACTAGTGAAAATAGTAGATATACAAGCACACAACACCTCGCATTGGGAGACGTTGTATGCTTGTAGATCTGCTATTTTCACTATTTCTAAAATATTTTTTTAATGATAAATACAAAGCGATCGGTTTTGGACATACAAGGTTTCCACCTGACGACATGTGTAGTTCCTCTTACCCAGCATCTTGCTGAGGACAGCGTTGTGGAGGTCGGGGTTCTGCACGGCCAGGCGTTTCCTCTCGTCTTTGGCCCACACCATGAAGGCGTTCATGGGCCTCCGGATCCTGGGCTCCCCTCCTGTGGCCCCGGGCCCTCCCGCTGCTGCCTTCCCCTCAGACAGGCCTCCGCCTCGGGCCGGACCACAGGCATCCGGGCTGCTACGGGTCTCCAGACCACCACACGCCCCCATCACTCCTTCTGAACTGTCCGATCGGAGAGACACTGAGACCCTGTGCTCTGTGCCTCCCGTCCGCCTGTCGGGCTCCATCCCCAGGCCATCAGGAGAGGAGGCGGCGTCCCCGGAGATGTCGTGCTCGAATCCCACCTCGGAGTCGGAGCTGACAGGGCTCCACGGATGATGTCCCCCGACCGGGACGGAGACGCGGGTCCGGCCTGACAGCAGTAGAAGAGTTCTGGGCTCCCGCAGAAAACCGCTCTCCGATAAATTCATTCCCAGAACTTCCTGGCCGTTTTGTGAGTGTTAGTATGTGTGTGTGTGTGTGTGTGTGTGTGTGTGCCTGTGTGTCTTTTCTCGCTAAATCCCTCTCAAGTTCTGCTAAACGTCTGTCTGCTTGTTAAAGTTCTGACAATGATGAGCGCTGACGTCGTCCGAGAGGAGAGAAGACGAGGATGCGAGGGAGCGAGGACGCGGGCTGATGTAGACGCAAACGGAGGACAAATCCCAAAGCAAAGCATCGAGCTCTGAGGAGAGAGTGAAGACAAGGCAAAGAAAAAGGAAAAAAAATGAAGAGAAAGGAGAACAAACACGTTGCGGTGTGGAATATTCCCCCTGAATCCGGTCCACAATGACGCTGCCTCCGTCTATCTCTCCCTCTCTGTCTGTCCTCTCTCTGTATCTTGAAAGAGAAGTCAAGGCTTCTTGTTTGGAGTGTGTGGTGCTGTGGTCGTCCCAGTTCAGACTCCCCTTCAGTCAGTCAGTCCGTCTGTCTGTCTGTTGGTTGGTCTGTGTGTCAGTGAAGTTTTGAAACTTGTGGCCAGAGTTAACCAACCCACACAGTGTATATATACCCCGCCTAGACCAATCGCATAAATATAAAGCCAGGACTCAGCCAATGGGACGCCACACAGGAGAGAGGGGACTGTATGTGACACAGAGAGAGGGAGAGAGAGGGAGAGGGGACCCCCCTCCTCCCAATCCCCACCCTTTCCTACACACACGCACACACGACCCGCACGCACACACACACACACACACACACACACACACACACACACACACACACACACACACACACACACACACACACACACACACACACACACACACACACACACACACACACACACACACACACACACACACACACAGCGCCTCCCTGTCCGGCTGTGAAGAGAGATGTAATCGGAGAGGCCCCATTGTTTCTGTCCAAATGAGGATTGGTGCAACACACACACACACATACATTTAGCACCTATATACAGTGAGTGAGTGTGAGTGTGTGTGTGTGTGTGTGTGTGTGTGTGTGTGTGTGTGTGTGTGTGTGTGTGTGTGTGTGTGTGTGAATAATATATTGTATATATGTTATATGTATATAAGTGTGTCTGTATATCTATATACACACGCACACTCTCTCTCTCTCTCTCTCTCTCTCTCTGCACGCGCACACACACACACACACACACACACACACACACACACACACACACACACACACACACACACACACACACACAAACTGCTGTTTTACTGTATGCAGAATGTGTGAATATGTGTACCCGTGGTGTGTGTGTGTGTGTGTGTGTGTGTGTGTGTGTGTGTGTGTGTGTGTGTGTGTGTGTGTGTGTGTGTGTGCGTGTGTGTGTGTGTGTGTGTGCGCGTGCAGAGAGAGAGAGAGAGAGAGAGAGAGAGAGAGAGAGAGAGAGAGAGTGTGCGTGTGAGTGAGAGAGTGTGTGTGTGTGTATGAGAGAGAGTGTGTGTGTATGAGAGAGTGTGTGTGTCCCAGTGTTTGAGGACAGCATAGTGGTGAGTGTAAACCACAGTCTAACCACAACCATTAGTGGTGGAGCTTAACAACAACTCTCTCTCTGTTAGACACACACACACACACACACACACACACACACACACACACACACACACACACACACACACACACACACACACACACACACACACACACACACACACACACACACACACACACACACACACACACAATGTGCGTGCATGCATGCGTGCGTGCGTGCGTGCTTGCGGAGACACTAGGACAAAAAGACAGACAGAAGTCTAATATGTCAGAAAGCAAAAGTGACATAAAAACATACAGTACATGAAGACAGACAGACAGACAGGCAGACAGACAGACAGATCAGTTGAACAGAATGTTCTAACGTATGTTCAGTCAGTGTTACGTTATTTTTTAAAGTTCGTGTCAAAGAGGGGGGTGACACGCAGAAAAGAGCCTTTGGTCAGACTGGAACCCAGGCCAGCTGTGGGAAGGACACTTATTTAAGTGGTTTGCACACACTACGAGTACTTATGGTAGCACAATGATCAATCCAATGATCAATCCAATGATCAATCCAGCAAAGCAAAACTAGCTTTATGTTTTCTCATGGCCAAAGTGATATAGAAACAATCATCTGACCACCACACCAGATAGATAGATAGATAGATAGATACCTTTATTATCCCAAGGGGGAAATTCAGTGCTGATCCTCAGTGTTATTTAACTCTCATACTGCCAGATCATTTATTTATTTATTGGGTCTGGCACCATCAAAAAGCGGCTTACCTTTGCGACGTTATAGTAGATAGACAGACAGACATTTATTTATTTATTTTTATTTTTTTGGGTTGTGCAATAGTGCACTTTGGTCTGCCAGGCAGCAGAGGGCGGCGTCATGCGAGAATGAATGTGAATTTGCCTGTTATGTGTTGAAGAAGAAGAAGACCAGTCACTGGCCACAGAGCCTCAGAGCCAGAGGAAATCAACAAGGAAGTGAATTGTTCTCCGTTGATCTAACGCATAATGGATTTTTTACACCATCACCGCGGAAAATGTGTTTACAGTAGACGGCCGCGCGACCCCTCATCAGCTTACAGTCATCAGACGAACGAACCGAACGAGCGCCGTATTGGCGGAGAGGTCTTGCGAAATCGGGCGAACGTGAACGTTCAAAGCGTTGGGAGAGTTAACAGCACCCAAAAGGGGTTTTACTGTGCATCAAAACAATCTCCCAATTGAAGTTGGTGAGAGTAATTGATGATCTACAGTACTTCCTGTGAGGTCACTGTTAGATATGATTTATCATTTATGATACATAAATGTATGATTCATTACTATGAGGCTCATACGAGCATAAAGGTACATTCTGTGAACTACTGGCTGAACTTACAGTATAGGTCATTGTTACCCTGAGACCATGTTTTGGTTGTACTGTAACTTCTAGCTAGTGGAAAGTTACCAGGACTCTACGTGTCTCTGTCTTCTTGTTATTATATAGGAACGAATCAATGAGTCCCATGATCTAACTGTCATATACTGTATTCTTTATACAGTATGTCTTACCACCATCTTCAGAAGAGAGATTTAGAATGCTGGATGGTAGCTCACCGTTTGTCTTCCTTGTCTGCTCTTTTCAAAATACAACGATTTAAGATATAGTCCTTGGCTGTCTCTGAGTCTTATTTGGTTATGGATTTATAGATCCATATTTATTTAAGTTATCTATCAGTCACATTGTGTGTTCAAACTAGAGGTGAAAATAATTTTTGGTGCGGCGTGATTACAAAGTCAATGCAAAGACACGAATCGGGGCAACATTGCATCAGCAGTGTGAATGAGCAATTATGTTTTATTTCATGACTAAAAAATGTTGATTGTTTACACTTTTTTTTTAATTTGGATTGCCCATACCCATCACTAGGGATGGGTATGGGCAAGAACCTCACGATACAATACATATCACGATACTTGGGTCACGATAAAGTGATGTGATACATATTGCGATAGATTGCGATAGATTGCGATATATTGCGATAT
>NC_137818.1:34906151-35013651 GCF_963921795.1 Nannobrachium achirus | reverse complement strand
ATACATTATATATATACACCCTAATCACAGCTCTATAGAGCAGCTTAGGGTTAGCAAGAAGCTGTATGATCCTTCAAATGACCTTTGAAAACACACGGAGGGCTCAGATTTAAATCATTTTGGAGCTGGGCTCAGATTGAAATTGAAATTACACAGCTATAATAATATCTGTAGTGTAAAAATTGTGGCCGCAGTGCCCTAACGAAAACATGGGCTATTCCTCCTACACACATAAGCCACTTATTATACATCTTGAATGGTTTAATTTATATAATTCATGAATTAAACTTTCCATTGACTGCGAAAGATGCGAAAAAGTCGACCCAAAGTTTGGCACACTAATGCAACGGGCCGGGTACCCCCATTTGACTGGCTAAAACGGGTGGAAAATATACTTTTATAAGTTTGCTGGGATCTGATTAAAGGACAACTTTAGTTTTTTACAACAAGGGTTCATATTTTAGATTGTAATTAAAGAATATAAAAGATGAGTGTTAAAATTATTTCATTTACTTCTTTCTATTGTTTTAGAGATTCTTATTTCAGTGGTTGGGGGCATGCGTACAAGTGGCTAAATATGTCATTTTACACAGAATAAGCCCATTTCCAAGATACAACGCAACCTTTCATGGTTGGATGTGACTTATGGGGGCTAGAGGTGTTACTGTAAATAGCAATAAAGAAACTTATTGTGTCTAAAAAGACATATTTAGCCACTTGTACCCCAATGCGTACGCATGCCCCACATTTTAACACGGTAAACGCAATAAAACAATAGAACGAAGCAAATGAAAACATTTTAACACTCACTTTTTCTTTTCTCTAATTACAATCTAAAATATGAACCGTTGTTGTAAAAAAACAAAGTTGTCCTTTAACACTTCGCCAGCCGAAATAGAATGGCTTGTTGGTAGATTAGCGACACAGAAGTAGGCTACCAGCTTTGCTGACAGAACGCTCTGCTTCTCATTGTTGGTCACTGCACTCACGCGCATTTCATCAGTGAAACAGCAGCGCGAGCTGCTGCCGAGCTCTGCTCTGCCTCTGATCTGAATGAGACAGGCTGAGGGAGCGATCGCAGCGCAGGCAGAGAGTAGTATGAATAATACAGGTTCCGGGGTTTGGGGTGGAAATCCGCCTCTCACAGTGTGTTTCCAAACGAACCATTGAACGTGCATTGTAAATGCCCATGCTTTAACTCTCATATGCGCGAAACCCCGGACATTTGAAGGAATTTATAAAACCCCCCCGGACAGCCCGGACAGCCCTCTAAAAGAGGACATGTCCGGGCAAAAGAGGACGTATGGTCACCCTATAGTACGGTAAAAGACGGCGCGGCTGAGACATCCTTGCTCAGATGTCCGGTATATTACGGTTTTAATATTAAGTGGCTCCCCGTGGCTTGGAAAGGGTTAATGACGGGGAGGGCGGACACGGGTTGTCAAAATTGGACCCGTGCAGGACTCTGCTCCTCACCCACAGTTTTCGTCGCACACACTCAAGCCATAATATGTTAAATTGACCAGCTTCATCGGGAATCGTGTGCTTCCATTTTGCTAAGAGATATCTTGATTATTATTTTCTCATTGACTTTAATGGGAAGATGCAAAAAAGACGACACAAGGTTTGGCACACTACTCCTCCCACAGTGTTTGTGGCACACACTCAGGCCATATGTCAAATCTACCGGCTTTATCGGAATGGTGTGCTTCCATCGGTTACACCCTGCCATTCCGAAACACCCCCATTCCGAACATTTACTTCCAATGTTAGGAATGGCGGTGTTTTTATATAACACACCACCATTCCGAAATAATAGCACCGCCATTCCGAAGGCTTGACTTCCATTATTCGGAATGGCGGGGTCTTATATAAACATTAAAAACACCTCCATTCCGAACAATGGAAGTCAATGTGCGGAATAGCATGTCCCAGTCAAGAAGCCAAAAGGGGTTAATTCAAATATAGGCTATCTTAATATCTTAAGCAGATAGATAATAAGAAGCCAAAATCAATGTTAGTCAGCCTACATAAAAACGTAACATCACTTCCTGTACTGATAAGGTGACATCTTTGATAAGGTGACATTACCATCACCTTATCAAAGATCAACTGTGACAGTATGAATATCCAGGGTTTGATCTTCCAGGGTTTGACATTTCTTATGGTATACTGCGACCGGAGGTTTCTAGGATTAGGACCCACCGCAGTGGTGTCCGGTGAGAACTTAACCGAGATGTCAAAACTCTCATGCTTATGAGATATCTGGGTTGTAAGGCCAGTCCAGATATGTTCATACTGTCACTGTGACATCACAGGTGATATCACAGTGACAGTCCATATATGGGTTACCCTGATGTCATTGATTGCGACCGTCAGGTCGCAGTTACTATCAAAACCTCGACCAGGTGTCCGTTTGTCAGTCAGTCCGTCAGTCTGTCACACGTCACACTTTTACCCATCAATTCTCACATGGCCCTCTTCTAGCGCCACCATGAGGCAGATTCTTGCTAAACACATTTTTGGACACTGCTCCTACAATTTTTGCCCTAAAATCACGCAAATCGGTATACACTTGCTCTACACTCATGTCATCAACATGGATCTGTCCCATTTAGCGCCACCTTCAAGCTGATTTTTTCAAACACATTTTTGGACACTACTCCTACAGATTTAGCCCTAAAATCACGCAAATCGCTACACAGTATTTCTACACTCATGTCATCAACATGGATCTGTCCCATATAGCGCCACCATCAGGCCGATTTTTCCAAACACATTTTTGGACACTGCTCCTACACATTTTGGTCTAAAATCACACTGCACTGCGATTAGGGATTAGGGAGTCTTACTGGTATACAGTATATCACTGGCCAGATGGCAAAGGCCTGGCCAGTTCATTCGTCGGCCCAAAAGAGAGACCATGGAAATTAGGCTACTGACAAGGCGCACTTGCGCACGACGCACACACGCACGCACGCGGCCACACTATGCGCACTGTGCAATAATCAAACATGGGGTGTCCATAATTGTCCACTTCATATGCTCATAATTGAAGCCTTATAGAAGGCGTCCATGAGTTGAGATCGCACAGCTGTCCAGTCTGGTTTGGACTAATACGAATTATGTGCGTAATGATGGCACTGTTATTAATAAGATCATAGTGCAAGCGTGTGGGAATGAACATTGAACACTTATTCCAGGTGAGGTCTATGAGAGATGGTATTATTATTAATATCTTATATTAAAGTGTAGGCTACTTAGAAGAACTAGGTCATTAAAGCATTATGTTCGGAAATGCCTTTGGTTAATATTAAACCCGACACCGACGTGGTGAATAATAGCCTATTTAACCAGAATGAATGCTGCATGAATACAAAGATTTACGCACGACAAGCGCTGAGAAACCATATACAAAAAATAATAATGAATAACATGTGATGAAACATAAACATATGTATGATGAATTCGGTTAAGAAGGAGGACCTTTTCTTAATTTAGGAGCAAAGAAAAACTATGGTTGATTGCATTGACTGATATTATTGTATTTATTAACAAATACAATATTTATATTCGGGGTGACGGGGTCAGTAGCCAAATATAGATCTTTAACTCTTGAGAACGTAAAATGAAAGATGATAATAATCACACACACACACACACACACACACACACACACACACACACACACACACACACACACACACACACACACACACACACACACACACACACACAGATATGGGCCAGGCCTTTGCCAGTGATATACTGTATATCAATGACATCAGGGATACCCATATATGGACTGTCACTGTGATATCACTGATGTCACAGTGACAGTACCAGTAAGACTCCCTAATCGGGAGATATCTCCACAAATAGGCCAAAAGTTTGTTTTACCAATTATCAAGACATACGGGCAGTTGACAGTTTGCCATGGTTACTCATTGAAGTTGAATCTCCATATATGGAGATAACCTACGCATCACATTAAGTCTGACCTCACCAGCCCATATTTGGGCATGAGCAACTTATGTCTCCATATATGGAGATATGATGACATCACACAGTCCTCAGCCGATGATGTGGCGTGATGTCATACAATACACAAACGAGCCCTACAGTATAAAGGGGCAATTCTTGCCAGGAAAGAAGCATTTCTTCGACTCAGACCTTATCGCCAGGGTTGGCTTATAGCAGCTGTCGGTAGGACCATATATGGATTCTGTTAGTGTGGATCTCCTAACAGGGCATCATCTGGGATACAATCCCTTTTATGCCCATATATGGAGATCCCTAACATAATCCCTTTCATGCCCATATATGGAGATCCCTAACAGAATCCCTTTTATGCCCATATATGGAGATCCCTAACAGCATCCCTTTTGTGCCCATATATGGAGATCACTAACAGCTAACAGAATCCCTTTTATGCCCATATATGGAGATCCCTAACAGAATCCCTTTTATGCCCATATATGGAGATCCCTAACAGAATCCCTTTTATGCCCATATATGGAGATCCCTAACAGAATCCCTTTTATGCCCAGTTGGTTGCTAGGGTAAAAAAACATGGTTGCTAGGGTAAAACCATGGTTGCTAAGGTGGTTGCTAACGTACAATAACAGACCAGCAACAACAGACTGTTGCCACAGCAACGTACACAAAGGTTTGTGTACACATGTGGTGTGATGTCATACTGAAGATATATGACATCACACCGTACACAAACAAAGGTGTGACGTGTGACGTGTGACGTGTGACGGACGGACGGACGGACGGACGGCCGGTGGAGGTTTTCATAGTAAACTGCTCCCTGACGGTCGCAAAAATGGAAATGGGACATAAATTATACCAGTAAGATGCCTAAGGGAGAAAAGCAAAGGGCGAGGTTGCACCATTTCTTGGTCTTCTGGCCAGTGATGTATATCGGACCATTTAACCATATATGGAGACATCTGGTACCCAAAGATATTCACAGATATGGGCTTAATATTGATGACATAAGGGATCTCCATATATGGGCGTAAAAGGGATTTGGTTCCCCTGGCATCACAGGGATCTCCATATATGGGCATAAAATGGATTTGGTTACCCTGGCAACACGGGGATCTCCATATCTCCATATATGGGCATAAAAGGGATTTGGTTCCCCTGGCATCACAGGGATCTCCATATATGGGCATAAAAGGGATTTGGTTCCCCTGACATTACAGTGATGTCAGTGGCTGGTTCTACAGAGGGGATCTCCATTATGGGCATAAAAGGGAATGTATGTATGATGATGTCAGATATCATAGACGTCATAGGACTTTCACATAACGAATAACTGAGTAAGCATGTAAACCCGTAAAATCTATATTTGGGCATGGCTGATTTATGACCTCATCATGATGACACGAGCAAACACAGCTGAATTGTATAAATGATCAGTGCAGAAACCAACAGAAGTATTTGACCAAGACTCTTCGATTTAAACATCAACAAAGGTGTGACGTTTGTTGATGGTCACGTGTGACGTGTGACGGACGGACGGACGGACGGACGGCCGGTGGAGGTTTTCATAGTAAACTGCTCCCTGACGGTCGCAATGAACATATCTGGACTGGCCTTACTGGACTGGCCTTACAACCCAGATATCTCATAAGCATGAGAGTTTTGACATCTCGGTTAAGTTCTCACCGGACACCACTGCGGTGGGTCCTAATCCTAGAAACCTCCGGTTGCAGTATACCATAAGAAATGTCAAACCCTGGAAGATCAAACCCTGGATATTCATACTGTCACAGTTGATCTTTGATAAGGTGATGGTAATGTCACCTTATCAATGATGTCACCTTATCAGTACAGGAAGTGATGTTAGGTTTTTATGTAGGCTGACTAACATTGATTTTGGCTTCTTATTATCTATCTGCTTAAGATATTAAGATATATTTGAATTGAATTAACCCCTTTTGGCTTCTTGACTGGGACATGATATTCCACGCATTGACTTCCATTGTTCGGAATGGAGGTGTTTTTAATGTTTATATAAGACCCCGCCATTCCGAAATGAAGATTTTTCGGAATGGCGGTGTTTCGGAATGGCGGTGTTTCGGAATGGTGGTGTTTCGGAATGGCAGTGTTTCGGAATGGAGGTCTGCCCCCGCTTCCATCATATAATGTGGAAAGGAGTAAAGCCATTCAAATTCTTTGTACACATCAGGAGGCAATGAAGGGAAGTTTTCAAACTTTTTGGTTTTAGTTTTAAACTGACAGTAAAATCTTTAACATGTAACACCTGCTTTATCATAACAAAAATAAAGTGCAGTATAGTAATCAAGTCATAAAAGCATGAACCTGCTCTTCAGAATCTGACTGGTCTGACTGGTGTCAGAAAGCATCTTACTTGAGATATGCGTATTCCTTAGATGATAAAAGGCAGTCGTGGAGCTTCAAAAGGTTTTTGAGAGATGCTCACAAGGGATGCTCACATAACCTCTGAATGCAAACTTCAGATTTAAAATGACCAATAAAAACAGAGGCATAATTATTAGTTGAATGTTGTCTTCTTTCTATGGCTTAAGCGATGAAAAAGAATGATCATTTGAGGGACAGAGGTACCGCTTGCGTGAGACATGTGGGACGGGCTGGGGTGTGTGTGTGTGGGGGGGGGGGGGGGGGGGGGGGGGTGTGGGGTTGCTATTAAGATGCTATTAAATGCCTTGATGTCATATTCGACCATAGGCCTAATACTGCCTTTAATTGTGTTATTAACCTGCTGTAGCCTAGGGGATATCTCTCATGTCATTTTAACAGGCTTAAAAACATATCTTGCAGGAAAAGAGACAATGAAAAGCAACTTCATTTTGAACCGTTGCTTTTAAAACAAGCTTTAAATAACTAATAAATAATGTGTGTTATAATGTGTGTTGATTTATTACATGGAGACTGCCAGTCACAATGTGGGACAGTGTCTCAATTTGTGGGACGCCTGAAAAGTTATGGAAATGTGGGACTGTCCCATGTGCAAAGGGGACCTTTGCATATAATATACATTTCCTTTACTTCTAAAGAGATGTATCCCACGATTTTTGTAACTCATACTGTATGTGTTATACATTTTATAATGGCATGGTTAAGACCTGAGGACAATATTTTAGACTCAGGGATTCCCAACCTGTGGCACACACACCCTGGCAAGCTGCCTCTAGGGGGTGTGTGTGATATTAAAAGTACTAGAAGCTGGGCCGCCCTTCCCAGCGTCTAGTCGGCGACCTGGCCAACTCGGAACAATGTAAATAGGGAATGAATGCCCCGCCCTTTAATGCAAACCCCATTATACCTGTTTTTTACCTGGTCATAGGACCCGTTTTGACCATCTGTCTGCCTGTGTCCATTTATGCCCATATATGGAGATATTTGTATCTGTCTGTCTGTCTGTCGGCGTCCATTTTATGTCCATATATGGAGATCACTGCAGTTATAGTTCTGGGTCCATTTTATGCCCATGCATATATGGAGATATCTGTCTATCTGCGTCCATTTTATGCCCATATATGGAGTATCTGTCTGTGCCTCCAACTGTGTTGCAGACACAGTGCCGGTTCCCCCTTTAATGCAAACCTCATTATACCTGTTGTCATAGGACCCGTTTTGAACATCTGTTTGCCTGTGTCCATTTATGCCCATATATGGAGATATCTGTATCTGTCTGTCTGTCTGTCTGTCTGTCTGTCTGTCGGCGTCCATTTTATGTCCATATATGGAGATCACTGCAGTTATAGTTCTGGGTCCATTTTATGCCCATATATGGAGATATCTGTCTATCTGCGTCCATTTTATGCCCATATATGGAGTATCTGTCTGTGCCTCCAACTGTGTTGCAGACACAGTGCCGGTTCCCCCTTTAATGCAAACCTCATTATACCTGTTGTCATAGGACCCGTTTTGAACATCTGTTTGCCTGTGTCCATTTATGCCCATATATGGAGATATCTGTATCTGTCTGTCTGTCTGTCTGTCGGCGTCCATTTTATGTCCATATATGGAGATCACTGCAGTTATAGTTCTGGGTCCATTTTATGCCCATATATGGAGATATCTGTCTATCTGCGTCCATTTTATGCCCATATACAGTACATTACACCAATTAGCGTCGCCTCAGGTATCTGTAGGTACCTCTGGCCACCCACCGGTCTCTCTGGAGATGGGAGTGTCTAAAAATAGGAGGCCGTCCTTTCAGCTTATCTTCTGCAATACAGTCAAGTGACACTAGATGGCATAGCAGAGCAATTAGTTTAACTATTTTGCTGGGGATTGAAATGAACCACAGAAGAGACTACTGTAGATACTAGAGAGTAATTATACTTTAAATGGTGTAAAAATACATTTTGGCATAGGACTTTTTCATTAAATGTTAATTAAATGTCTCATTTGTATTTGTAAGGGTCCATTTAAAACTGGCTATGGGACTAAAACGGATAATTATAAAGTTAACAGTTCACATGACAATGAGCTTATTACCAGCACTTAATAACAGTTCCACTGTTTCAGAGAGAGCGTGTTTCATTATGGAAAAGCTCTGCTGTTCGCTTGTCTGTCTTTGTTTCCTTGTTGGTTTGAAAACATGTGTCTACCCATGTTTTTCTTAGATTAGCCAACTAATTCTACTATTTCTTTGCATTTGATGTAATTGGTGTTGGTGTAATGATGTATTACCTAAGTTCTAAGAATTACTTGAGTTCAATGTTGAGGTATTTGTATTTTACTTTAGTATTTACAAATTCAATTTGGTGGTCATTACTTCACAGTGTCTATATATCATTGATTACTGCACCTCTCAGTTCTCAATTATAAACATTTATAATCATGTAGTCCAGGGGCGGGATCATAGGGGGCGCCTGAGGGCTTGAGCATACAGTTATGAGAGCACTGGCCAAACTGCATTCCTGGCACTCAGCCGATATCACACGTCGGCTTTGTCCCTTTCAATGTGAGCAGGGCGTCACCCAGCGTCAAAGCCCGCCTCCACATCCTGGCTGTCTGCAAAGGCTGTATGTCTACTCGTGATGTAGCTCTACTGTAGCCTATACAGTATTCTACCCCCACCTCCAAAATAATAAAAAAAAATCTCAACTGAACTGTGTCATGTTCCCAGCCTACATAGGCCTATACTGTGTATTTACCCTTCAACTATAAAATATATATTGTTTTTAATGAGACATGCTTTGTAATTAGGCTATGCTCCCAAATCCATATGATATTATTATCGTCTGTTCGCATATTTCAATGAGTCCCGCAAAAGGAGGTTTTTAGCGAGGTGAAGTGAAACACCAACAAAACAACATGCGTGCCTTAAGAGGAGGCTGGACGCACTGGAGAAAAAAAGCGAAATAGCCGATCTGCAAGCTCATAATGGACATGATTTATTTCAGTCTAACAGTGGACTGACACTGGACTGTTTATTCTGTCTGTCTGTCTGTCTGTCTGTCTGTCTGTCTTGTTTTGTCTATAAACCAATAAATGTTTTATAGCCAATAGGCTATAGACATTTTTAAAAGGCTTTCATATACTCCTGACATTTTTCAAATGAGGTTTGGGCTAATAGATCACTATGTGTTCAGTTTAGGCTATTTTCTGGGTTTTAATTAGGCCTACAACAACACAAATAATAGCTAATAATAATACATTTTCGGTTAGTCTGACAGACTGCACTGTTATGCAGCAGGGGAGGGGGTGCTATGACATCCAGCAGCCAGCGGCCAGCGGTGGACAGTAACTGAGTAAATGTACTTGAGTACTTTTACTTTTATTTGTACTTCAAGTAGCTTAAAAGCATGTACCGGTATGTACTCTTGAATACGTTTATTTAAAAGCAAGTACTGTTTTACTCTTTTTAAGAAGTCCTCCACTCCATCAGTGTTTCAACTGTAAACCTTTGCTTTGTCCCAAACAGCGTCAAAGCCCTCCCCCACATCTTGGCTGTCTGTGATGCAGCTATGCTGCTCCCCCTCCAACCGTCCTACTGTATATGTTCCATGTTCTCCCTTATAGACTGTTTTTATTTAATTTTTTGACACTTGCTTTGGCAATGTAAACGTATGTTTTCTCACAAAATGTCATGATTACCGAAAAGTATTGTCACATCTTCTTCTGAGACGTTGACATTTACCAGAAGAGGAGGAATGGAGAAGGATTTCTACAGGCATTAGGCCTACATTTATGACCATGATGGCATTACATTATTATTATTAAACCACAATCAAATGTTTGTCCAGGTGTCTGGGACAACTAATAAATCTTTATGAACAACTTTATGAGGCTATTGGAAAAATGTTGCCTACTGCCTTGTTTCCAAATAAAGAACAATTTCAATTGAACATGTGAACAAAAGTTGTGTCTTTTTCGTTTCCTTATATTTAGCTTATTATTATTATGTCACGTTTGTGTTGTTTTGGGACAGTGTGTGAACCAATTATTTTGTAATTGTTTGTGTCACAACGTTCTGTCATTTGATGACTTCTCCGCCTCTCGCTCTCTCTCTCTCTCTCTCTCTCTCTCTCTCTCTCTCTCTCTCTCTCTCCCAGCCCTAGAATATATATATACATACAGTATATAGTATCAAAATCAGCTTAACCACTTTAATCTAGCTTGTAGATCTTTTTCAAAAAGAAATCTAACAATGTTTAAATATTTTTGTTCATTCTAACAAATCTTGTATTTATCAGCACAA
This sequence comes from Nannobrachium achirus, assembly GCF_963921795.1. NCBI lineage: Eukaryota > Metazoa > Chordata > Actinopteri > Myctophiformes > Myctophidae > Nannobrachium > Nannobrachium achirus. Next base: position 35,002,937 of record NC_137818.1, on the reverse strand, counting down.
GATATTTTCAGATGTTAGTCCACTGCCAAATACATATTCATTTGAGGGTTCCTGATATGAACAGGTTTGAGAACCACTGTTCCATGGTGTATTCTTAGCAGCATGTAAAACCGAGTTAGCTAGTTAACTAGTTACTTTGCAGATATGATTATATTGTGAAACATACATTAATCCACTATTTCCACATTTTAAACCTAGGCTATTTCGAAATTGCCGATCTACAAGCTCACAATGTGTTGCGTTGGGACACATTTTGAACTTGTAGCTCTGCTTTTTTCAAACAATTTGTACTTTTACTTTTGGTACTTTAAGTATATTTTGAAGCCAATACTTTCATACTTTTGCTCAAGTACATTTTGAATTATGTACTTTAACAGAGTATTGCTACATTACAGTATTGATACTTTTACGTTTTCCACCACTGGGTATGAGGGCAAATCTATTTACTGCAGTGATTCAATTCTGTCCTGGCCTTCTGGGAGGCCGGGACAATCCCTCCCCCGCGCATAAGTGAAACCGGTTTTACCAAGTATTTGCATTTACTGGTGTGACTACAAGCAAGTCTTGACGCTTTGTATTTTCACAAGTGGCACATGAAACATCTGGTAGAATATAAATAATTTTAGGAGCACAATGAAACGTTATCAAATAATGTTTTCTTTAATCAAGTGATAAGAGGAGGCTATACAAAAAATGTATACTAAGTTTTTATTAACTATGTTCTACAGTAGTGCTTCTCAAACTTCCAAATTTCAAGGTCTCTCTCCCCTTAACTCTGACTGTGTACAAATGACCACCCCCCTAAATGAACCCACAGAGTCTCTGGAAATTAGACATTTTCCCAGGAAACAAACTGGTGAAAACAGCTGATCTACAAGCTCACAAAACTGAACCAAAATAGGAGTATAGGCTACGGTTGACCTGAAAGTTCTCTTAAAGTTTATAAAGAAAAGTGTATGAGACTAAAAGCAAACATGATATCTGTGGTGAGACATGAGCCTTTTAAAGTGAAATAGCCATTTAACAGTGTTGTTTGACACAGATAGACAGCATGTTGTGTTCTGAAGCAAATGAGTCAATGCAAAGAGAGAACCAGTCTGTATGAGGTGTGAAGAGGGGGAAGGGTAGTCTCCGGAGACACCTTAAGCTACTGTGGAATCATGTGGGGAAAAAAAGTTCAATAAGAAAAATACACTAATACAGGGGTCTTCAACGTTTTCAGATCAAGGACCCCTTAGTTGAGAGAGAGATGAAGCAGGGACCCCCACAACCTTTTGTACCTCAACCTCTGTGCTTACTGCTTAGTATGCTCTTTTTTCCCCTCCACACCTAAAGTATTTGCCGAAAATAGCCAATCTGCAAGCTCACAACACTTTGCAGTGTGAGGTGTTGTGAGCTTGTAGATCTGCTATTTTTGAAAAATTGTGAAAATGAGTGCAAGTCTTTGAATATCTTTGACCCGATCTTTGACCCGACTTCTAAATCCTTCCTCTAAAATTGAAATCATGCTGTTCTCAAACCTTTTCATGTGAAGGACCCCAAAATTACAGGTATTTGGCCACGGACCCCCCATCTCAAAATATGTTGTTCCAGGGACCCCCCAGAAGCAAATATTTGAGTTACAAATGTTCGCTTTTAAGTAGATATATTCAAAGACTTGCAAAAAAAAATCATGATTTAAAAAAAATAGCAGATCTACATGTGAGCTTGTATATTTGCTATTTTTCAATAGTTAAAGCAGTCAATAATCCTAGGCCTAAATGGGTTAAACAAATAATTACAATTTGAGTGCAAAAATAACTTGAAAAGAAACTATTTACAAGCTCACAATGCAGGTAGAGATAACAAGTAACCAACAAGTAATAGACTCGAATAGTCGACTCATATTGAAGAATCGCCACCCCGTGGCTGAACAGCCACACTACACGTTGAAATAAAATATCACATTTCTAGGGGGCGCGGCTAAGAATTTGGAGGCGTGTTTGACAGAGGTACCTCTAGGCACCTAGAGGTACCTCTAGGTGTCATTTTAGACTTGGCGACGCTAAATGTTGTATCCCACTGTATGGAGTATCTGTCTGTGCCTCCAATCTGTCTGTCTGTCTGTCTGTCTGTCGGCGTCCATTTTATGTCCATATATGGAGATCACTGCAGTTATAGTTCTGGGTCCATTTTATGCCCATATATGGAGATATCTGTCTATCTGCGTCCATTTTATGCCCATATATGGAGTATCTGTCTGTGCCTCCAACTGTGTTGCAGACACAGTGCCGGTTCCCCCTTTAATGCAAACCTCATTATACCTGTTGTCATAGGACCCGTTTTGAACATCTGTTTGCCTGTGTCCATTTATGCCCATATATGGAGATATCTGTATCTGTCTGTCTGTCTGTCTGTCTGTCGGCGTCCATTTTATGTCCATATATGGAGATCACTGCAGTTATAGTTCTGGGTCCATTTTATGCCCATATATGGAGATATCTGTCTATCTGCGTCCATTTTATGCCCATATATGGAGTATCTGTCTGTGCCTCCAACTGTGTTGCAGACACAGTGCCGGTTCCCCCTTTAATGCAAACCTCATTATACCTGTTGTCATAGGACCCGTTTTGAACATCTGTTTGCCTGTGTCCATTTATGCCCATATATGGAGATATCTGTATCTGTCTGTCTGCGTCCATTTTATGCCCATATATGGAGATCTTTGACCATCTGTTTGCCTCTGTCCATTTATGTCCATATATGGAGATATCTGGCTATCTGCGTCCATTTTATGCCCATATATGGATATATGGAGATCACTGCAGTTATAGTTCTGGGTCCATTTTATGCCCATATATGGAGATATCTGTCTATGGAGAACGCGCGTGCCCGTGGGACGAACGGTTCTCGAGATACGCGGATTACCTACATACATACACACTCACAGACCCCGCATAAGGAGATTCCGAACGTTTCGCGCCGGTTCGGGAAAACCGCGCGTCGGGTCGGGTCGAGACCCGGCACTGCACTCCGTGCCGAATCTGAAGCCGGTGGGACGAACGGTTCTCGAGATACGCGGATTACAAACACACACACACACACACACGCAGAGACTTCTCGCATTTATAGATAGATAATGGCGGTCCTGGTGTTATAATAAAAAGATATTGTCACCAGACTCACCACATATACATTTCTCAGAACTTTGACCTTTCACCAAACAAATACTCAGTTAGAAGGGCACAATGGTCTGGGTCAGGTCTTGCTGTGGTGCATATCAGTGCATATCACGTTAAAAGCTATTTAAAACAGACTCCAGCGGTGTTGCCCCTCACCTTGTATAAGACTCTGTTAAAACCTAAAAGGTATTTCCTGATGACACTATGAAAACATGCATGCTTTAAAACGACAAAAAAGAAAAGAAAATCCTCACACTTATGATTTTACTGTATAAAACAACAAAAACAGAAAAGAAAATACTCACACTTATGATCTTACTGTATCTGTGTGTGATCAGTACTTTGGCTAACGCAGCTACAGACAGACATGCAGGCAGGCAGGCAGGCACGCAGGCAGGCAGGCAGACAGGCCCGGCTAACCAAAAACCTCTCTAATTAGAGGCTGTCTGTGAACTGTGTCATTACTCATTATGGTAAAGCATGGAGTTATCAAGAGATTAGCGCTGTCATGACGACAGTAAACTGACAGTATACTGTCATCCCCTATCATCATTACTTTTTGGCTAGACTGCAACATCGGGCCCAGCCCTAAAAACGCGAATGCCTGTGACCGAGTCGCTGAGTGATTAAGTTATAGCCAATTGCAGAGCAATCGACCCTCAAGGATTTGGGATTTATCCTCAGTTGGCCTAACCACAAACAACCAATCGCAGAGCAATCATCCATCCAGGCTATGGGATCAAAAAAGAATGGTGGAAACAATCTCTATTTCACCTATTATAGTCTAACAAACAGTTAACATTTTAATATTTTCTTGACACCATGTATTGGACTTGGCAAATTGTGTGTGTGTGTGTGTGTGTGTGTGTGTGTGTGTGTGTGTGTGTGTGTGTGTGTGTGTAATGGTATGTTCTTGAAAAAAAGCATACACATCTAAGTAGGTAGGGAGCAGCTTATTGTCAGTATCAGCCGGTAACACACAGGAGTCTGTCCCCTTTACAATGTGCTAGACCCCTGGGAGATGTATTGCTGAGGTGGAGCGCCACACCTACTTTACAGATGGCGGCGCCCGGGATCGAACCCACGACCGTGTGGTCTAAAGGTGGAAGCTCTACCGACTGAGCTACACGGTTATTTTTCTCTTTTACTCATCATAGTGCATTCTAATTTGCAACATTCATCCCTAAACCCATCCCTTAACCATGCACTTATAGTCCACATCGTTGTCGGGTGGAAACCTTGTACTGTATGCCCAACACCGTTCATTTTGTATTTATCATTTTACTAATGATTTAAAATAGTGAAAATAGCTGATCTACAAGCACACAACGCCTTTGTGTGCTCTTTGCTCAGCTATTTTCACTAGTTTTGTCCGACAGTCTTGTGCGATGAAGCAGGGCTTTACTTTACGAAAAAACTTACAGATTTGAACCATTTTTCAACTTTTGACCTATACCCTTTTGATTCATGCATCCTAGGGGGTTATACGACTAGAATACATAAAGTCATCATCTTCAGTTTTCAACGTTTTTATGATATTCTGTTCACATAGTAGATGTGTTTGGGTATGTGGTGTGTAGCTCCAAGATCCTGTGTAATTATTGTTGAGTATTTTATTCACAAACAAACTAGACAGGATTTCTCAAAGCCCTAATCTGGGCTTTTTTTCTGACCACTGTGGCACTGGGATACCCCAATTACATACTGTACAATCTTAACACTTAGCAAGGGGTGGAAATTCACGCAGGAATTCCCAAAGCCCTAATCTTTTTTTAATGACCTTTTTTAATGACCTTTGACTGATGTTGGCTTACATTGAACGTTTTATTTCATGTACAGTATGTGGCATGTGGTAATGACATACTCTACCGGGATGACTTAAGAATCTGACCTATATCTTTACTTATCGTCAAATGACATGTGTCACTGATAGATAATTAGACAGGACTTTTGGTTTTCTATATTCACTTGAATGTTTCCAGGCATTTTCATGTGGCACTACGTTAACAGGATGGCTGGGGGTGGTAACAGGATGTAATTTTTGCTCGTTCATCAAATCAATTCTTTAAACTTATGACTAGTAGGTGATTAGACAGGAATCCAGGAATGCCGGAATTCTCAAAACCCTAATCTTGGTATTTCCAACTCAAAGCGTGTTGCTTTCTAGTGCAGGGGTTCCCAAACTTTTTTGTCTCAGGGCACCTCAAATATTTCTTTTAATCCGAGGCACCCCTACATTATAATTTTCACTCCCAGCACCTTATATTTAAAGCATATGTCGTTGTCGGGTGGAAACTTTGTATGTCCAAAACCGTTCATTTTGTATTTATCATCTATAAAATGTACTAAACTATGCGAGGCGTAGTGTGCTTGTAGATCGGCTGTTTTCACTAGTTTTGTGCGACAGTCTTGTATGATGAAGCAGGGCTTTGCTTTACCAAAAGACGTACGTACACATTTGAAACTTGGAGATACAGGTTTCTGCCCGATAGTGATGATATTTTAGTGATTATGATGCGAGGAAAACATTGAGATAATAGCCATTTTGGTTAGAACTGACTCAAAATAACGTTGTACTTCAAGTTTAAAATGATACTAAATCTTTTTTCAAGTGTCCAAATAAATTCCAAATATTATCAAATTATCTCGCGGCACTTCTTTAAAATTAATTTCACAAAATCGTTCAATCAATTCAATTCAATTCAAAGGAGCTTTATTGGCATGAGAAAACATACGTTTACATTGCCAAAGCAAGTGTCAAAACATAATAAAAACTATTGAAAATGGGGATATATATACAGTTGGAGGAGGTACAGCATTGTGTAAACAATCACTATACTTCATTGACCAGGGTCCCCCAGGGGTCTATACTTGGCCTCTACACCAAATCTCTTAGATGAATAGGGACGCTAGGGTTCAAGAAAGTGGTTACATTTTTGATTGATTGAATACTTTATTAACAGTTTGGGCGTGTGGGGGTGGTCATTTCAGGTGATATCAGCAATAGAAATTAAGTGTATTTTCAATAACAGCATTAAAGCTGACAGCAAGCCACACAGACAGGAAGTCTATAAACCCTGTCATTTTCTGATCTAAAGCACCTTACTGCAGTAGCACACAGTCTTCTCTCACATTGGTATGTGGCAGTCAGATGCCCCATGCAATTTTTCAACTATATTACTGACATTCTATATACTTAGGAGTGGAGGAATTTTATACGCTTGCCACATTCTTCTGACCATAGGCTACATTTCACATAGACTGGCTTAAATTGTTATGTGTCGCTTCTGCTCCGTGACAGCCAGTAGCAGGCTGTGGTAGTGCTGGTCAGCCCCCAGGTGTGCGTGCGTGTGTGTGTGTGTGTGTGTGTGTGTGTGTGTGTGTGTGTGTGTGTGTGTGCGTGCGTGCGTGCGTGCGTGCGTGCGTGTGTGCGTGCGTGCGTGCTTGCGTACGTGCGTGTGAAAGAGAGAAACCAGAGCATTGTGAAAGTAAGAGCATTTGCATTTGCACTCGGTCAACTTTGAAAAGAGCTAAGAATAGCTTGACATTACGATTTTACTATTTTTTTCCCTTTATAAGGAAAAAAAGAATTGTCTTAATTCTAACAGTGTGGTTTCATGTCCCTGTCGTAATAATGATGACCTAGGATCAAATCCCCAAATCATCCCTCCAAAAAAACGAATAATAAAATAAAAACAAAAACACTGAAGCAAAAGTTTACTACAGTACATATAAAGGTTGGTGTCTGGGTGGTGCAGTCAGTGGCAGTACGTGCCCACCACTGTGGAGACTGGGGTTTGATTCCTCCAAACTGCCTCCGGCTTGGTCGGGCACACCATCAAATACTACATAGAAAGAGCTTGTGATTGTGGGTCGGAAGCCGGCAGGGATTTGTGTTACAGTTGGTCAATTAAACAAAAATGTAGAACAAATAACCGACTTCATCTTGCTCGTCTCAACAATGTTCTAATAGACTTTTTCATAATAGACAAAACAATTTACTAATTTGGAAATAATCATGATATTGATTCATATCGCTATCATATGTGTTTTTTCACTCTCCCAGTGAAACTCCTCACTGTCAGGAGAAAAGAAATGTCTGGCACCTTCATGTGAATGGAAGATGTGGTTGTCTCTACACCCAACACAGGCCAACAAGTTAGGGTTAGCAGCAACAGGGACCAAGTTGTACATTATTTTGTTCAAGGAGAATTGGCTTAACGACTAAATTGGTTTTGAAAATAAATAAATAAATAAAACAGGTAAGGAAGTGCATCCGATGAAGCAAAGTGAGCTTAACACTGACAGAAATAGAAAACTATAAAAGTTTATAATCACAGATTAATATGTGGTCAATATACAGTAGCCTAGGCCAATACGTAAGCAGGACATAACAAATACAATAGAATGTAAAAAAATAATAACCTCAAAATATTTTTTCATTTTACAGACATACAAAGGAGCCAATATACTGTTAAACTATGGTGATTTACTGATCCAATTGTATTACTCCCTAAATTATGCCCCAACCCTGTGCTTTACACAGATATACGAAACTACACATTCCTAGTAACTTCTAGTAACTGAATTACAAAATCATGTTTTAGTTGTATGGAGCCCAACATTTCCCCTTTTCTTCTCCCCAATTTAGTCGTTATGCCAATGTATTCCTCCCACACACATCTGTGTGTTGTCACTGTTGTTTTATCCTACTGACTGACCTGCCAGTGAGGAGCCCCTACTGGGAGGACGTGCATCCTTAGTCCTAATCCTCCCGCCCAACACTCCCCGCCTGGCTTCCCTCCCCCGAAAGGGATTCGTACCCACAACCTCCGTGGTGGCGGGCAGGCACTTCACCACTGCGCCACCCAAGTGCCCCAGGGATCATGTTTTTAGCCAACAAATAAAGATATACAATTAGAGGTTAGTTATGAACTCACTAATTAGTCGGCAGCTATCCAGCTAAACTAGTCACCCAGCCCAACATTGTCAGCACTGCATGAGAGACGTTTATCATCAGTGGACTGCATGGGGCTGAGCTGTGAGTTGCTGCACAGTATTAGTGTGCACACTGCCAGAGGCTTCAGTTTGACTGCTGACACACAAGCAGGAGAAGGAGAGGTGCATGTACTTAACTTGAGATAGCCTTGTAGAAAAAAATCTCAATTGGAGTGAGCCAACTGGTCACAGTCAATTCTGCTTTCAATTTTCTTAAAAATTTCATATAGGAAAACTGAGACCCTGCTGGCCTCAAGACTACAATATTTCAAGAAGAGCCCACAAATCCTTTTAGTGTACAGGTTGTATTGTATTACAGGTTGCCAAGCCGAAGACATATGTGGTTGCCTATGACCGAGTGTGAGTCTGTGTGCACAGCTAATCTCAGACACCGCTGGACCAACATAAAACGTTGTATGCAAGCTCCCAGTAGGCCAAGGAAGACACTTTATTTATTTATTCATTTATTTAATTTTAACTTTTTATCCCACGATTTTTAATACCCTTTTCTTCATCAAGTGCCAATTGCCTAAAATGTAATCCTGGGCGCTACTCTCCCTCTGCCAACCTAGGGAGAGCCCTGAATTGAGCTCTTGCTTCCTTCCTTCAAGGCATTAGGAGTGAGCAGTCCACTTCTTATCACCTGACAAGGGGAGTTTCCCCGGTAGGATAGAGATCAGGGTTACTGCATGTTTTAGTGAGGGTACCTATCCTAGGGGATAATGGGAGAACATGCAAACTCCACACAGAAAGGCCCTTTCGCCAACCCCACCTTGGGTGTGGGCACTGAAGACGTAGAGGAGAGAACACGGCCCCAACACCCACAGCGTCCCAGGTGGGAATCGAACCCGGGACGTTCTAGCTGTGAGGCGACAGTGCTACCAACTGGGCCACAGTGCCCAAAATATTATTGTTTTCACAAAATTAGGTACAAATTATGTTGAGCATGTGACAATAATATCAAACAGGGTTTTAATATTCTGTACGATTTGCCTGTAATTGCCTTGTGGGCGGGGCCTATTCGCTCTCTCTCTTTTTTTTTTTTTTTTACAAAATAATTCCATATATCATGTACGACACATCCAATCAATCCAAAATTGGAATTGCATGTTAAGGGGCAACTATAGACTGCACAATGCATATCCAATGCATATTCAAAAGTTGAATTATTTGTCGCAGAATATTATTTCCCCCTGTAACTTCTTTGTGTCCTGCCAGCTGCAACCCACGACGGACACAGCCCTGGATAAGCCACCCAGTCTGGCACAGACCAGCACTCTGAGGAGCATCCTTTTCTAGTTGTTAATGTTGCAACTATATGTGGTCAGTGCATGGCCTGAGCCATTGAGCAAGGCACTGTAGCTCAGCAATGTGAGGTGAGTGGGCTAAATTATAGTAGACTTCAAATGAAAAGCTGCAGGCACACACATTTTATGAATTCTGAATCTCCATTGTCCCATATTATAACATGTTTAAACTGTAATGTGCTGTATTGATGTAGCCTACATTATGTATTTAATTTAATACGGATCAGATCAGTTCTTTATTAAAAACACCACTGCCAGTGTCTAACACATTAGCAAGCATGCAAACACATCACAACATAGTGCAGTATTTCACGTACGCAGCCTTTGTTTCTCCACAGGAGCCACGCCTGTTTAGTCTGTGTATTTTCACCAATCTTATTTTATTCCTACATTTGATTTTTGTCTCAGTTTCTCAGCACTGGCAATAATAACGTTTCTGTAAACCGTTCTCAGACTGCGGTTCATTTCCGTCAGCAGCCAGTATCTTCTCCCATCAGTCAAGTGTTTCTGAACAAGAGACAGACGGCAAACAAAACTAGTCTGAGAAAAAAAGAGGGAGGGAGGGACAGAGAGAGAGAGAGCGAGAGGGAAAACAAGAGAGAAGTTGGATTGTATACAAAGCATAGGGTATGGTGGCTTATTTGTCCTTTTTGTGGTGTGTATGTGTGTGAACACAATTTCTTTATTTTGTGGTGTGCGTAAGATGTTTTTTCCCCCTTCTTTTCTTTTGTGGTGTGCATGTGGGAACCTCTGAAGAGAGATGGAGTGATTCCTGAAGTCAATGCTATCAGCCTCAGACACTCTCACACTTGGCCAGAGATCAGGAGGGGTTGGGGACGATAACATTTTGGATGGCGGTGGTTGGAGAGGAGGGTTAAGAAGTGTTATGTGGTCCTGACTAGGGCTGGGCAATATGACTTTAAATCAATGTTACAATTATTTCAAATTTTTGCCCACACACGTGTGTGGGCACACACACACACACACACACACACACACACACACACACACACACACACACACACACACACACACACACACACACACACACACACACACACACACACACACACACACACACACACACACACACACACACACACACCTCTAATACTTAATTTGCCAATTATCACTTAAATACGCTACTTGTATTTTTAATCAGGTTGTCAAACCTGATTCTCTGAAGAAACCGATTTCTAGTCACCAAAGGTGCTTCGAAAATGTCCACCATGGCTACCGGAGGCGCACTCACGTATTAGTTTGTATTGGCCAGTGTGCTCGGTGTGCCCAGTGCTGTATATTAGGCATCCTTTTTTGGCTAGTCTTGCCTAGTCGTCGCAAGAAAATGATGGACGACAGTCGATGCTCAAACGATGACTATGTAGAAACCATGCGCACAGTGCTCCATAGTATCAGCAAAAAATATACAATTTCAGGTTTGAGCTTAAAGTGGACTTCCATCAAAGAAGACAAGAAAACAACTCATAGGTCTGAGGAAGGAAATTTATCAAAATCTTTCTGCTGACTCCACATGAATCCAGGCCCACGAAACTAGGCTGAATGAAGCCGAAGCACACATTGCTGAGACAATTAACTATGAAAGTGCTGATTAAATCAATGAAAAAAACTGAAAGCCACACAGGAAATGGCACATTTGGAAGGACAGTCTGGACAAATAAAAGTCACAATTATCATAGAGAAAGAAGACTCCACGTCTGAATTAGGTGCAACTTCTGTAATACAGACACCCATAGAGGATAGTTAACAATAATTGAAAGCGCCACCTATGTAAATGTGGTACTTTTTCTTGAGTTTATTCCAAAGAAATGGTGTTGATTCTGCATGGATATGGCAGAATATTGATTGACTGATTTATTGAATACTTTACTAGTAGGATTGTTAACAGTACAGGTAGTACGATCAAAGGTTATGCTAAAAGGATAACACAAACGTCCCCAGGGGGCTTGTTTCCATTGGGGAAAGAAGACTGACTGAAGGGCAACGTCTTAACATTGATCACAGCTACGCAGGTCGTCCAAAAGCACAAATATGAGAAGGAAGAGGGAGGACGGAGAAAGGTATATGGATCTGAGAGGCTTTCCCCTCTGCCTGCCAACAGGGTCTCAGGGTGGTGAGGAATCACCCTAACCTAGAAGCCTTTTTCTTTATTTAGCATACCGTATGTTGTCCAGATGTTCTGGAGATTTATGCCGGATTGGGTAATTTAAATGTCACATAATATTAAACACTACAGTTGTCCATGTAAACAGGATGAATAATCTGGTTAAAAGAAGCAAAGTCCTGGCTAAATTCTAGGTATTATTTTGCACGAACCGCATCCGTCTCAACAAAGGCATTCAATTGCAGGCAGCGACAAAGAGGGAAGGCGTACAGTATGTATTGTATTCATTAAAGCTAGAAACCAAAGTAGTGATAGTGATCAATGTAGTGTATTGTTTATGCCCCTCCACAGAGATTTCAAAATGTTTTATTTAAAACTCTGTTTGACATTATTGCCTCAGGGACTGAAGGTATTTTGATATGACTTTAATGTGGTCATGGATCAATTTTTATACAACAAGCCTCAAGAAAATCAAGATGGATTTCACAAAGTATATTAGCATCTTAGTGCAGGAAATGTGACTAATTGATGTTTGGATTACACTTCACTGTCTAGAAAGGGACTACACATTTTCAGTACTTTTTAATGAGCAGTGAGCACTGGTGAAAGTCAATGTAAAATCTTGGTGACAGATGTATCAAATCACAGCTTGACAATACAAATTAATAGTAGAAAAGAAAACTTTATGGTGCTTCAATTTGAGTATTTTGAATACAGTATGTGCATGTGGAACACAACAGAAAAAAAAAGGTAGAACAGAATGCTAATGTGGATGTGGACCCTGTAATATTAAATAAAAAGGCCTGGCTAATGGCTATAAGCACACATGAAATTGGTATACTGGTATACTGGACCAGTGTTTCTCAAATGGGGGTATCTGTACCCCTAGGGGTACGCAGAGGTACTACATGGGGTACTTGAAGGAAAATGGAAATATTTATTTTACTGTTATGTTTAAAGATAAAACCTTGACACATGTATGTGAACGTGCAGCTGTGTAAAGCTTTAAACCAAATTAAGTACACATTTTGACTAGCACGACTGTTAATAGAAAACAATAGGCTACTTTTATTTTCAACATATTGACATAAAAACTGGACTTTCGATGTCAGTATTTTATAATCAAAATGTTGTCGATTAAAGGGGGGACTTGGATTCAGCAATCAGGAAAAGGGGGTACTGAAGCCAAAATGTTCTAGACGATCTGCTTTTTTCCTAAACCAATTATCTTTGCCAAAAATAGCCGATCTACAAGCTGCTTGTAGAGCTGCCATTTTCGTCCAGTGTTTTCCCCAGAACTTAGGTTTATGTGGTTAAAGACAGTATGGTTTTAAATGCTTCCAGTAAAGAGACTACTTCCCAAAAGATATGACTAAAGATAAATTCAGAACCAGATTAATCCTCACTAATGTGAACGTGGTGATTGTGGATGCATTCAAACTGAGGGCTTTCTACAAAGCTTTGGGGTGCAAGCCAGGAGGAATCAATACAAAGCAAAATGGGAAACAGAATAAAAAAATAACAGAGGAAGAATGGTATCAAACATATGAGACAACCTATCCACAAACTCACTAGTATTCTGCTGGCAGAATCTTACTTGTTTTTTCATAGCATCTGAAATTAAGGCAGGCAGCTTTCTGCAAAACAATGCCGGGGACTGATAACAAACGCATCTTCTGTAATTGTACAAAGATGAGGCTATATCAGGAGAATATTGATGCAGCTAAACTTATTTTGGGATAAGAAATCCCAAATACCTGCCCTGTGATGTACATTATCTTGGGAGCACTGATGATGTTGTGAAGAGAGAATTGATTTGAACTTCACTTCAAGTTTTACTTGCGGCAAGTAAGAAAGCCAAAAATGAAATAAACACTCCCAAACAGAAAGGCATTTTTGTTATTGAAAAGTTTACATGAAAGTCAAAGAGGATACAATTTCAAAGAACTGGGAAAAACGTTGTGTATGCATCTTACGGTATAGTATCCTTGTGCTGTTCTGTTTATATCTTTGTTAAAAGTCAATAAAACAGCCAGGAAAAAGGTGGGACTAAGTGTTATTTTGCCCTCTACTCCTGTGGCTTCCAGGCTGTTGTTGTTGTTTTCGTTGTGGATCAGTAGGGGGTGATTTAGCTCTGCGGTCTGTGACCTTTCACTCTGGGGACAAACACGTTCAAAATAATTCCTCCTCCAGCCAACTGAGACTGCAGCTCCCCAACCCAATGGTAACTTCTTGAATCAGAAGTATAGTCAGGGGTGTCGCACCAAATTCTGGGCCCTGGGTACTTTAACTATTGAAAAATAACAGATATACAAGCTCGATCTGCTATTTTTGAAAAATCGTGAAATTCTTTGAATATTTCAAATCCTTCTAAGGTTTTTTGAAAATCCTATGTTTCTATGTCAGTGGAGCTAAAACATTTTCATGTGAAGGACCCCCAAAATGATATGTATTTGGCCACGGACCCCCTTCTCAAAATATTTTGTTCCAGGGTTCCCCCCAGAAGCAAGATCTTAGTTACAAATGTTCGCTTACAAAATACATATATTCAAAGATTTGCACACATTTTCACGACTTTTCAAAAATAGCAGATCTACAAGCTCGCAGCGCGGCACTCGGTGCCGTGCTGTGAGCTTGTATATCTGCTATTTTTCAATAGCTAAAGATAAAATAATTCCAGGCCCCTCCACCTTGGGCCCTAGTAACTCAGTCCCACTCCCCCCTTGTGATGCCCCTGAGTATAGTGACCCAGTCTAATACAGTACATGTTCAGGGAAGAGTGGGGCCTAGCCAACGCCAATCTACACATTATTTGTCATATACGTACAGTAGGTAGCGTGTGTTACTGTAAGTAAGGAAGTCTTCTATCATTGACAGAGGTTCTATATAAATGTGATTTTGAGTCATTGTACTGAGCCATGTGGTAAACCCTAAAAACAACAGTAAGTAGGAGAGAACAAACCAGAAAAGATCAACTCATTCCTCAGAATTCCCTCACAAAAATACATAACAAACATTTTTATTTTTGTATGATGGCCTGTCATTTTCATTTCCCATCCTGTGTTTATATATATATTTTAAATTCTACCCCAGCAGTACAGCAGCTGATTCAACAGTTTCTAGCCTCTCTGGCTGAAGGTGTGTAAATTAATACAAATCAGTCTGTATCTGCTGTATCATTGGGTTGTAATGAAATTGAAATCCTGCATACATTCAGCCTTCCGTCATTGGACACCACTGATGTTGAGAGTGAACATCCTCTACTTTCACCAACCACAAATTATTACATAACAGTTTTTACTCCACTGCACTCAAATTCCTAAGTGTGAAAACAATGCAACCCTTGGATGCCCTCTATCCACTCATTTAGACACAAGTAGCATTTAGCTGCCACAGCCTACTTTACCAGTCTATATTTTCTGGGCTCGCACTCTCTGGGCTGGTGTGGTTTGGACTGGTGTGGCTCACACAGTGATTTAGAATCAAAATGCCATAATCATCATGTTGATTCAAGTAATCTAAAAGAAAAGAAAATCCCATAACTAAGAACTGTTTTGTTTCACCCACCATATTTGCTTGAGACAAGGAAAGAGCATGACAAAGAAATTGCACCCACCTTGATTAAACATAAAGGAAAACTGTCAGGAAAAGACTCAAAGTGAGGGGTGAAAAGGATTTGCAAACTTTTGTCCTGGGACCTTTCGGTCAGTGACTTAGTGCTATATCCAACCTTAAACATTAATACTTCACCCACCGGGAAAGAAATATGATTTTTTTTTAATAAATCTTCCTCTCAGTTATTTTTGGCAAGTGACAACGTTGCATGAGGAAGTATAACTGAGCTTATCTTCAAGCAACCCCCGACTCACAAAACCACCTGCGTGCAGCGCTCCTCAGCCCTGACAGAACAGTCTCAGGCCTGAAGTACAGCCAGTCATTTCATATCTCGCTAAGTACCGTGTATTTTGCTACTGTGTACTTTCAATCCCAGAGTTATAAACCTCTCGCTGTTTGGAGTGTGGTGGAGGACAGACAGAATGATTTACATGTCGAGGGGGATAATGATAACGTATTTTTAAGTCACTTTTTGAGAGAAACCCTTCTGGTTTCGCGTAAATTTTCACTTTAAGCAGCATTGGATGAGCCTGAGAAAACCCTGCTGCCCTGTTTAACCCTTAAAGGACAACTTTGCTTTTTTACAACAAGGTTTCATATTTTAGATTGTAATTAGAGAAAAGAAAAAGTGAGTGTTAAAATGTTTTCATTTGCTTCGTTCTATTGTTTTATTGCGTTTACCGTGCTAAAATGTGGGGCATGCGTACGCATGGGGGCATGCGTACAAATGGCTAAATATGTCTTTTTAGACACAATAAGCCAGCAGTTTCTTTATTGCTATTTACAGTAACACTTCTAGCCCCCATAAGTCACATCCAACCATGAAAGGTTGCCTTGTATCTTGGGAATGGGCTTATTCTGTGTAAAATGACATATTTAGCCACTTGTACGCATGCCCCCAACCACTGAAATAAGAATCTCTAAAACAATAAAAAGAAGTAAATTAAATAATTTTAACACTCATCTTTTATATACTTTAATTACAATCTAAAATATGAACCCTTGTTGTAAAAAACTAAAGTTGTCCTTTAAGTTCGGTTCAGATTCACCTCACCTTCGTTCTGTACGCGGGTCATTTTGACCCGGGGCATATTTGGTTTAAAAAACAACACTAATATAAATTTTAACTTAACATATCATCATCATACATTGACTTTGTCTCAATTGCAAACAATTCAAATTATATATATGGTAAAGGTTTGCATTTATGCTTTGCTATATCACATTAATCACTAAAAGAGCTAGGCGTTTTTACTGATAGCTGAAATTCATCTAAAATAAGAGCTGAACACACATGTGAACATGAGGACACACATTAATGTCACATAATGAATGTACACTTGTACGTATACTCTAGGAAGCACATGCTTCACAAACACGGACTGCATGTGAGGCACAGATGAGCTTCTTGCACCTCCTGCAAGCAGTCTGTCTTCCTGTCTGCTGTTGTAGGACACACTGAACAGCGCTTTCTCTTGCCAGATGCTTTAACTCTAAGATCACTGTTTATTTTATCATTTCTATCATTTGGATTGTTTGGAATTGAGACAAAGTCAATGTATAATGATGATTTGTTAAGTTAAATTAGCATTGTTTTTTTAAACCAAATATCCCCCGGGTCAAAATGACCCACGAACAGCATTAGAGGGTCAAAGAAATGGGAGAGGTGTAGCATGGGTGTAGTGCAAAAATATATTTTTTTACATGTTAATCACAGAAGAATCTTTAAGGCCAGTGCGTTTCAGGTGGAAAAAATGTAAACTTCTACCTTTTTCTTTCAAATGAAAATGAAAAACGGGTCAAAAGAAACCTTTTATATTCCCTCAAACCCTAATCGTGTCATGGCAACCACACACTTTAATTCTGTCCTTTATGCCCATATATGGAGATCCCTGATGTCATCAATATTAAGCCTATATCTGGGAATGCCCATATATGGACATATTGTGTCTCTGTTGTAGAGGTCGCTTCTCTATCTTAGGGCGTCTTACTGGTAGTGATTTATACTATAACAGAGTTGTAATGCAACAAGCTTGTAGATCGGTTATTTGGTGCAGGAAAACCGCTGTACTCTGGATTATACTGTGGCAGTACCATTGCTGTCCACATAAAAGTTGTTTCAAGAATCATGTCCCCGGAAGCCGATAAGTACCAACAGGGGCGGCCTTAGTAATCTGGAGGCCCGTTTCAAGAGCTATTGATGAGGCCCCCCCACGCCACCGCCAGCACACCCAGGCCACAGTAGCCACGCAACAATCGCACACAGAAGTTGACTTATAGTCAATTACTGCCTGCTATTTATATATTATTATTATATCACTACATAATGTAGCGTTGACCTAAATGGCGTTATATTAACAAGGTTATATGATTATTAAAAAGTGTTATACGTATGTTGCAAGTTGAACAAGGCTTGCTGGCTAGCTCTTGGAGGCCCCCTGGTGGCTGAGGCCCGTTTCAATTGAAACTGGTGAAACATAGCTAAGGCCTCCCCTGAGTACCAACACAAGTTATTTGGTTTACACCAAATTTGGTTACAGTATACACCAAAACAGGATAGGGCATGCGTGACAAATAGCCAATATGTCAAGTTATGTAGAGTAGACTTTAACTCTGTTTTCTGGGCCAGTAATCTTGGTCGTTTTGTAGATTGTTTTGAGTGTAGCTGAGAGAGAGAGAGACACAGAGAGACTGTGATTTAGAGGTGAATTGAATTGGCATAATGATAACATTTAGTCATTTCTGACCCTTTCAAAATACAAATTTAGATGGAGAGGCGTCCACATGGCCTGTGTACCAACGTGGTTTACCATCACAGATCCGCGCTTATAACAAGGTAGGATTTACATGCAAAAATAACTCCCATTTCCTCCCGAAATAACTAACAAATTTCACAAAATGCTACTGCCCCTCGGATTACAACAACACTGATTCAGGCTAAGCACAGATGCCAATTTTAAAGTCTCAGTAGCTGTCTGTCTATCTCACCACTGTCTCTTGTCCCAGCCAAGGCCATTCTTCCAAGCACTGCAGCTCTGAGTCACACACACACACACACACACACACACACACACACACACACACACACACACACACACACACACACACACACACACACACACACACACACACACACACACACACACACACACACACACACACACACACACACACACACACACACACACACACACACACACACACACAAAATTGAAAGTTGTCCCCTTTATTTATTTCAATTAATTCAAATACATTTTACTTTTTACTTTTATAAATTTGTTTGTTCTGTCTCTTGTTTGGAAATGTAAACATAATGTTGCCTCATGCAAATAAGGACCCTTTGAATTGAATTGACACACACGCATGCACATAGATGAAAACAGCACTTTATTTAACTCATTTGTAGCCGATCCCGAGTATACTCGCGAAAAATACTCGAGTATTTAGATAGCCGATCCTGCGTATACTCGCGAAATATACTGTATATACAGTAAAGCTGGCAAGGGCTACGTACCGTCCGTCGCCGATTCATCATCATCGCGCATCCACGTGCACACAATAGTGATCCCTTAACATGGAAGCCAACGGTCTATCTCATCTTTGATGTCCATTTTCTCCAAAAAACACTTTTCTCGCTAAAATAGTACAAGCTGAAAGGCATCGATCCGCCATTACTGTTTACCCCTTTGACGACAAGACTTCCGGGTAAAAAAAAAAAAAAGGTTGTCAAGTAGGAATTGTTTGCGCAATCTACTTCCGGCCTTCAAAATAAGAGACTGGCCGCGGACGGAGCCTGTGAACGGCAGCTTGGACATTTAACCCGTTCATGTCTAGCCTAGTAAACTGACTCCTCCCATCTTCAGTTCGAATCTGCAGAGGAGTCTAGTCTCATAGCAATACAAGCCATTCGGACGGAAGCAAGCGCTCTTCCTCGCCAATCAGCATTCGAGCTCAGGAGCTCCGTGATTGACAGTGCGCTTTGGCGAATCAGGGAATTCTATGACGTCGCTTCGGTGCGGAAGCGATCTGTTTGTTTTTCTCTGCAGTCTGCAGTCACCGTTAACACAGTAGCTTTTTTGATACACTCGGACTGAACGACCTGCAAAAAACACTCTCCCGTTTTTCTCTATGGATGTTTTTCTTCAGATGAAAGGCAACTGCAACAACGTTTAATTTCGAAAGGTACAGTAGACTAATAATATGTATGGCTTTTGCAATCTCGGTTCTCTTGCTAATGTTTTCGGTCTGATGATTTAATGGGACAGACTGCTAACATTGGTAGCCTAGCTATTTTCCTGTGTACTCGTATTTTTGTGGAAGGAACTAATCATATAATTTTTTTGTACACTCACCATAGCTTTGGCTTAATCTAAACCATTTCCATATAGAGACAGTCATTCTGGAAGGAATATCGCCTGTGACTTGTGCTTTTTGTCCTTAAATATATCTGTAACATAGCCCTGGCTGAAGCATGGTCACTCATGACCGTCATGTTTCAGGGCTACTTTATATCAAACCTAGATTTTAAGCCACTATACTGTTTGCATAATGGTGGACGTTCAGTTTCTGTTGAATACTAATTGATTGGGCAATAGGTCCTGACACATCTGTGATCTAAATGCACGTATTCACAATTTAAATCACACCAAGAACTAGGCTACAAGTTAAATTTAAAAGACCATTGTCTGTTATTTTTGTTGTGATTGGGCCGTTCTTTGTAGATGAAAATTCATGAATTAACCCATACAACTAATGAAATGTATCCTTTAGCAATTTAAAACATTTGTGATAGAATTGTAACTTTTGTGATACATCATTACCAAAACATATGATAGAATTGTAACTTTTGTGATACAACATCATTACCAAAAACGTATGACAATCAATCTTGTCTCTTTCTCCTCTAGGAAATGGAAGCTGGCGGATGACTGCATCAATGGACAGAGTTTGACAGAGGGTGTTCCACAAGCATTGGCTGTCATCAACAACTTTATTGACAATATTTGTATGGTCTCAATAAAATAATAAATACAGGAATCAATTATAGGAATCATTCGTTCCTCTTAGGAATACAGAGATGATGTCTACTTTCTAATTTCATAGTTGACTGTATCTTTGCTTTAGTGTCATTTATTAAACACTTTTTTATAATATCACAGTATTAGAGGAAAAGAACATCAACACAGTAGTCAGTCTTCTAAAGAAAAAGAAAACGGTTGGGTCAGTTACAAAAAAATATTCTGTTTTGTTTTAATTAATTTTCTCAGTTATATCTAAAGTATTCATCACTTTTCTGCTACTTCTTCAGCATATATATGTACAAACCTGTATACATTGTATACACGTATTATCTGAATACCCGCTGATGGATTGTAAACATGTGTAAATGGGTCAGTGACGTGACGCCCCAAAAAATGTGTTTTTAAAAAAACTTTAAAATGCAGGCATAAAAGTGATTTACTTTTGTTCTACTCACTCTCAACCTTATGGAAATACATTTTGTTTTTAGATATTTTATTGGAATCAGACTTTATTCAGCAGTTTGTTGTACTTGTGCCTAAAATCGTCATATGGTGTGACATGAAAATAATTGTTTATAAAATGAAAATGGAGTACATCTTTCTTAAGTTACTCACTTTATCAAAGTCCTTTATCATAACTAACCAGTGATCCACTATAGTTTTTTGAAAATTAATTATATCTGTATATTTTTTTCATAATCGACACTCTGTGTGAGGCCCATGTTCATGATCTTACAACATATTTTAAATGTATTCTGTCAAAACTTTCTCTAAAATTACACAAATATTTGTGACTCTTCCTGATAATATTCTCTATGTAATCCATAAACATTTTTTTGGTTTAATCATTAATAAATGTATGATTTTTCACTATTTGGAATGTCACACCAAATTATTTAGTGTCACACCGTATGATCATATCTTCATGTGTCAAAGCAAACTGTGTTTTAACCTACCTATTAGTGAGTACTGAACTTTACTGATTGATTAAACAATTACCCAGGATAACATGGCCTTAATATTTCTGAACAGGATATTATTGTAGGGCTTTAACATGGGATAAGAAAGAATTGTAGTAGTAGATGGATGATGAGGATGTGCACAGGAATGCTACGCACATAGTCTTCTGCCGGCCCACGGCAGAAGGATCCTAAAGAGACAATAAGGCGCATAGCCACACTTGGAGCCAAGGCAACATTTTATTAACACCAATTAGTGGAAACAGAACTCAGCATTCAGGTAAATTGCTTTTTTCCGAAGTCTCCTGAACTTGAACACAGCATTTTGTGTTGAACAAATGTAATTAGGAATCATGACATTACACCACATCTCCACTAGCTAAAGAGTGCTGGGTTGCGCAACTCCAAAAATATCTACAAGCTCTCGCAGCACAACGTGTTGAGAGCTTGTAGATCAGCTATTTTCGCTAGTTTTGTCTCGGGTCCTACCTTAACACTGTCCACTGTCCAGTCCAGTGAGTGAAAGTACAAAAGTATTAGATCAGATTAGATTATACATTTAGACTGTATTGTACATCAGCCAGTCGTATTTGGTGAGGGTAGCAAACCGGCTGCCTTGTTGCGGTTCTGCTATGCCACAGACAACCTCCTGCTCTTCGTAGAAAATGCAGTCTCGCCCCTTTGGCTCCTCTCTCCTTGCTGGGTCATTGTTTAGTTTCTCCCTGTACTTTCTCGTTCTCTCAGCACTTGTCATTTTCCAGCTGACAAAAGAAAATGGAATGTATAGTTTAAGACAAAGAGAAAATATTGTTTAGATTGAAACAATATGTTAAGGTTTCTGTGAAGGGGTTTCTGCTCTGTCTGATGAATTTGAAGTATCACTGAATGAAGCTAAATTACATTTTATGTAGAAATGTTTAAAACAAATGTTTAAATGTACAAAAGAAACATGGAACTTTGTTATTTATTGTTATATCTGTAGTTAAATACAGTATAAATCATATGGTGTGACAATCAAGTCATATGGCGTGACAAGCAGATGTCACACCATTATGATTAAGTGTCACACCATATTACGTTTTTCTGCATTTAGGTTTACCTTGAGGCTACTATGTACACATTAGCATGCTAACAGCATGCTAGCTATAACAAAGCAACCTAGATCTACATGGAAATATGACCAAAACTTCAAATAACTTAAGCTTTTTTTAATGAAAAGGTGTCACACCAACAGACATCCAAAGTGGTGAGTTTGTCAAAGTTTCAACAAGATGGCATTTCATGAAAATGTTAAAATCATAACTCACCTCAGACACCTGTCTTGCAGTTGTGCTGGGAGTGCTGAATAGCCTTACAGAAGAAGGACCTCTCTAGCCAATAGGTGTCCAAATAATTGCCTGTTTAATTTGTCCAAACTAGTGTCACACCAAATGATTTTGGTTTGGGGGACAAAATGTTTTTGATCAGAAATGACTGAAAACATTATGCTTTGACTTTGAAAAGATATAGGCTCACAAATAGACATTTTTTTAGCCTAAATTCATTTTCAAATGATTTTTAGCAATTCTTTTTCTTAGTTTTATTCAAGTTCCCACTTTGAGAAACAAGGTCAGGACAGTCACACCATATGAGTTTTGCCATGTTTGGTTGAACATTCTGAAGAAATGAGGAATGAAATGCTTTAATCTTGAGTAAGTTCACATAAAGCTTAATGTCCTGCACAATATTCAGAAGGTTTTTGACAAATATATTGTTTATTTATACATGTTTGACACCGAGGACAGCGAAAACGTTACGTCACGTCACCCACCCAAATATGCTGCTAACCTTATATCATGGTTGACAAGGTTTAAATGATTATTTTTATGTGTTTACTACACAATTACTTTGTCCTCGGCGTGTGAAACATTTACATTAGACTAGAGGAACCATAACTATTTAAAAGAAATGCAAAGGGAGATGTTGCACGGAGGTCTGGAGTCTTCAAGTACAGCAAGAGGATGGACGACAGACAGCAAGGAGATGTGTGCTCTCTCCAGTTCCATGTATTGGTGTTGACCTGTTAGAAAAGAAAAGAAATAACAATGGGTGTTGTTGCTCTTAAGGCTAAACCATTTTCTTAGATCGGTCATGTTGGAAGGCATTTCGCCTGTTGCTAGGCTTTGTTATTCGTGTCCTTTATATCAATCTATAACAAACCATTATATAATTATAACCATTATAGATTTTTAAACCACTGCTGGTGTTTATAATGGCGGACATACAGTAAGTAGCCTCGTAAACCTAGACATACAGTTTCTGTTGAGCAGTAAAGGAGTTGCATAAAACACAGTGGTTGATATAATGACTAGTTAGTTATTTTACATTGATAAAAATAGAAAAGGAAACCCGCACACTGCTCCAAATGACGAGTGTTTATTGACGACATTTCGAGCTACAAGTTCTTCATCTGGTCTGGAGCTTTGACCAGATGAAGAGCTTGTAGCTCGAAACGTTGTCAATAAATATTCAGTCATTTGGAGCAGAGTGTGCGGGTTTCCTTTTCTATTGTGATTTTTCTCACCCAGCACCTCATTAAGAGATGTGCGTATTTTTCTACTTTTGATCACATTGATACAAATGACATGGTTAACAAAACGAAGTCTACACAGGGAAGTTAGCAATATTAGCATTGCTAGATTCCATTAGCCACATCTTGTTGTAAAATGCAAAAGACATAACCTCATCATTTCAAAAGACCTTTTGAAATGATGTTGCCTTGGTTTCATCTGGAGAAGTCCATGGGTCCATGCCGGTCAAACAATATAAACATTAAAACGAAATGGAGGCGCAGGAGGGAGAAAGCAGTCCTTCAGCGTCTTCTTGCAAAATGCAAATATATCCGGCTAAACTAAGCAGCCAAACACCAGTCGTCCCTGATTGGCTGAAGGGGTTGTCTGTCAACGCTCTACTCCCGCCCATGCTCCCGCCCAGCCCAATCGCTCAGACGTTACTAGAGGCCAGTCTCTCCTTCGCATTCGAATGAAGGCAGGAAGAGAGACTGGTTTACGAGGCTAGTTCATGTCTGGAGCACTAAATGAGTTTTAAATGAGGATCAAAGTATTGCAATCAAAACCAATATACATATTGACCAAATTTTAAGTTAGACATACACAGAAAATTACCACACGTCATTAAAATAAATTGAAACCATTAAATCCTAAACCACTAAAACCAACCTCAAATACTTTATTGTACAAATGTATGAATAGGACAAATCTACAAGCTCACAAAGCATCACATTTTTTTTAAACATGTCTTTATTGATTTTCACATTGAGAAATAAATTGTACAAATATAGATGTCTTTTTTTTTCTTCCCCCCCCCCCCATCCCAAACACACTCATGGCAGTACAAAATCAACATGATTTAAAGGAATAACAAATTACAGAAACATACAATAAAAACAATAGAACTAAAATAAAAAGGCAAATACAAATTAAATAAAATGAAATACAAAGCATCACATTGCACATTGACAGCTTTTTGATTGGCTATTTCCAAAAAACCTTACATTTAGGGTTAGGATTTTTATTTCTTTGAAGATTTTTTAAACATATTACCTATAATGAAATGCAGAAAAATGCATAATTAGTCCATAATTCCAATCATGTCCGCTGGCTCTCTAGTAGACGTTAAAAGGGGGGAAATATGGTTAGTTTAGGAGATGATTTAAAAGCTTTCTTTAAATGGGAAAACTTAAAAGATGGGTTGATGATCATAGTTTGTTAAAAAAAAAAAGTGAAAAAGGTTTACGCTCTATACATACTGTATATCGAGTTGATATTGAAAGAGTATCTGAATTGGGGTTTGGGGTGTTTTAATCAAGGGGCAAGTTCTGCCGATTTAAAATGACTCCAATACGGAAGTAAAACTTCCTATGATTGGCCGCTAGTTGCGCTGTTTTCCCCCTCGGCCGATAGCAAAAAGAATTGTTCACCATTGGATCCCATTCATTTTCCCCTTTCGTGTTCTAACCTTAATTAACATTTTCATGAATACTTTATGGTTCCTATCGCTAGTTATCGCTAGCCTTTCAATCACCATCATATGCGTTTTGTCGAAATTTGGTCCAATGTATTTTAAAATAAATTATAAAGTTGCGGGGTGGGGGCGGGGCCGACTTCTGATGAAACTGATCTGCGGCCAGCCTGCATGCACTGATGCACAATTCGGTTACCCAGAGCAGAGCAGATCTAACAACTCGTCGTAATGCGACGCACTGTTAGCTAGATCGGTTTATTTTGTACAACGGCGTGTAAACATTTTTACAAAATAAATCTATTATACAAACCCAGGTTACAATGTACATTTAGCAGACGCTTAATCCAGAGCTATTAAAATGAGTGAGGACATAAATAAACACACATATATTCTCTATAATTATATACATGTTAAAACATCGTTTTAGTTAATTCGCCTACAATGTATTTACTCTTATAGGCATATCAGCCACAAATACACGACTTGGTATTTATTTATTATGAAGGCTACCTACTGCCCGATTGTGTAACAAGCCTATATATAATGCCACCAAAACAATGCGTCTTTATTTGTTTTTTCTCGTCTTGATTTGTGCAAGTATGGCATGCCATTAAGCTAATAGCCCTACATAAACATATCGACACCAGACAACATATTAGTGGCCACTTACAGCCAAAATAGCCTATGTTCTAAGCCAAGGGAAGCCTATATTATTTTATAAACTCCTCTTTAACATTGGCATATGGCATTCTTGATAATTTGTCAATCATATGCCTACCACAGACTTACTTTACATTAGGCCTACTTCAGACCATTTATCAAATATTTCATGTAACATTTTGGAAACTGAAAACAGCACTTTTTATATGAAGTTGCATGTCCTGCTATCCTGTATAATTGCCATACCTCATATACCTGTTGTTGGAGCCAGGATGGGAGATCTCGGTCGGGAGCTCTTTTGGAATTTGAAGTTGGTCATAGCAGACTTCAGCGACGTGATGTTATGGCAATTATCTGGCTTTTTGTAGGTTTAGAACGGCTATTAGGTAATAATGTATTTCTCCCAAGTAACCACTCGTATATAAAGTGGTATAGCCTATAATATAATATAAAACTAAAAAGAAACACTCAACATTTAGCCTCACCAAATGGTATTAATTAAAACATTTGAAAATAACACTGAGGCTACAGTATAATTGTCAATAGAACAGTCTGCAGCACGTCAAACTAAGTTAGCACTTACATTCACTCACACATACAAATGTCACACAAATTTGCATAGGAACGCACACAAATAGACATAGGTTGATCTCACATTTTATTTCCAAAATATAAACCAGAATGAAATTGACTGAATCAAAGAGGAGGAATATGCTGAATGATGTAGGCCTGCTACTGTAAAAAACCTCAATCAAACAAATGACATGAATCAAGCGCATTTACGATCGCTGATTGAAATAACCTCTTTAGCCTCCCGGAATAATTAACCCACGATACTGCATGTCAGCTCAATAATTAGTTCATGAATCCATTCGTGAATCCAGCTTCTCTTCTACTGTAGGCTACTTAGCATGTCACAATCACAGACTGTAGTCACAATGGACAATTCATATGCATATTGCATCCATTCCTACATTAATCGCATTGTTAACATAGGTGTCAAATTGTTGTCAGCTTTTGTTAAGAGGTGTGACTGAGAACTATGAATGCAACTATGAACTATGATGTTTATAGGACTGAGGTTGCATTGCAATCTCAGTCCTATAAACATCACAAATCCCTGTTAATAAATATGAATAAACACATGCATATTTCTCTGGACGAATGCCTCTTTGCTTTGTGAAAAGTCTAGTGGACAATTAGCCCCATATAACCTCGAGACACAACAGTATGCAGCGACGGGTGAGGTTCTATATGGGGCTAGTGGACAACTGGATTATTATAAGACCCAGCGGAACTACACGGGCACTTTCAAAAGTGGAGTCCTCAACAAGGCTTCCATGCGGGGTACAGAGTCCTAGACGGCCCGGTCAGGTTAGCGGTAGCCTCGGGAACCCAGGCTTGGTTAGCGGCGGCTGCAGCGGCTACTCCAGAGTCCAAACGTTTCGGTGCTCAAATCTCCGTGGCAAAATGAAAAAGTTATTTGGACATTTACTGTCACTGCGGTCCGTCTGTGTCATAGACTGTAGAAAAATAGGCTGTGTGTTGTTGTTGTTGTTGCGTTGTTGGCTTGTGGGCGATCCACGTTTTCTTCTTCGTCTGCTGTATTTTCGGCAGAGCTCAACACATTCTCCCAAGTATCCTTGCGTTGCACGTGACCGTTGGCAGCCAATAGCATCTCTGGTAGCATTACAATTCTATTTATTTCTATGATGGCGACACCCATTTCAAGGCGTGGAAAAGGGCCGTTTGCGCTGCATAGAAACCAATGGCGTCATTTCGTCCATATTTTTCTACAGTCTATGGTTTTAATGGGTGACAGCATTACATAAAAACAAAGGTGTCCAAGAATATTTTTATTTTGTCAAAGTATGTTGGGGAAGCTTCGCTCCCCTACGCACCCCATCCACTACAACACTGGTTGATGATTTGAACTATTTTATGGCTTTTGGTTATTTGGTCAATGTTATGGTAACCAATAAGTAGCTGTAATTGAACCAACCATCTATTTAAATTGGAATATGGAATATGAAAGTGAGTTTAGGTGAATTGTTTTTTATTATGAGTGGAACAAATATGTCCTCTACCAATTAATTTTCTATTCTATTAGTCCTGTCCGTAAACAGCAAAAGTACTCACCTACAATTAAAAAGCTGCCACATTCTTTTCTTTTTTATAATGATATCCTGAGGTATAGAAGAGAGGAACTCGTAATTATTTTAAATTAAGTGACTAGAGCAGTGAAGGATGAGCTGCACGTGCGTGCGTGCGTCTAAGAGAGAAAGAGAAAGAGTGTGTTTGTGACAAAGAGCAAGGAGGTGGAAACAGAGAAAGAGGGGCTGTGTGAGAGACAAAGATGGAGAATTTGAGGAAGAAATGAGACAAAGAGGTGGTGGCAGCGCAACAGAGGGAGACAGAATAGAGGGAAATGGAGGAGGAGAGGGAGACAGGAAGAAAGATAGAAAGATGGGTGGCCGGGAGAGAGGGAAGGGAGAGATAAAGAGGAAATGGGTTGAGGATAGGGAGAGAAAGAGAAATACAGAGAGCCACAGGACTTGGGAAAAGATTCTGTGGTCTCTGCAACTATTCCGAAAATGTTAATAACGACTGTATACTCTCTGTGTGTGTGTGTGTGTGTGTGTGTGTGTGTGTGTGTGTTTCATGTATATCCCTGTGTTTCTGCTTACATGGAATGCTGTGTGTGTGTGTGTGTGTGTGTGTGTGTGTGCGTGCGTGCGTGCGTGCATGCGTGCGTGTCATGCGGCTGTTAGTGATTTTGCACACATGCAATGCTCTCTGTGTGTATGTGTGTGTGCGTCTATAGCTTGTTTGCATGTTTGTGTGAGCTCTTACATTATGTGCAATTCTGTGTGAGTCTGGGGTCGTTGGTGTGTGCACAGTGAATATGTTTGTGTTTGTGGTCATTATGTGTGCTTGTGTACGAGTGTGTGGATTTGCCCATATGGCAATGCACATGGCGTGTCTGTATGTGAATCAATGTACATGAACCCACGTGTGTACATGTATCATCCTGTCTCTTAGACCAGTGATTCTTAACCTGTGGGTCTGGACCCCCCAGGGGGTCCCCACATTGTTTTGGGGGGTCCCCAGATGATCAACTTAATGTGAAAAGTTGTTTTCTCACTCAACAGTGAACAAACCAACATAAAGTTTAAGTGTAGTGGGTATCTGCATATTTCTAAAGTGACAATTTAAGGACTTTTTAATAACTCTAAAATGACAAATTAAACATTGGCCAAATTGTCAAATATTAGAGGCAGAAATTGTGAAAATAGCCGATCTACATGTAGATCGGCTATTTTCACAATAGTACCATGTTATACAAATCTAACGCCTCAACTCTTAGTGCTTGTCAGGGTGGGGGGTCCCCAGTTAAAATATGATTATTTTGGGGGTCACAGCCTGAAAAGGCTGAGAACCACTGTCTTAGACAGACAAGGCCGACTGTAGCTGAGGGAGGCCACCTGGGAAGCAGAAGGTCCCTGGTTCACAACCCAACCCCAGCTTACCTGTCAAAGTGTCCCTGAGCAAGACACTTAACCCCTAACTCAGGGATGTCAAACTCAAATACACAGTGGGCCAACATTTAAAAAATGGTACAAGTCGAGGGCCGGACTGGTTCAATGTTTATTTAAACGCGGGCTTGCGGTCACAGGCCCTCGGTACGCGCCAATGCACTAGCAGTGCATTGTGGGACTTGTAGTATCATGGTGGTGCGTGTATAGCAGAGTGACTCACTGCCTCAGCCTAATGGCATCAAAGGTCTAATATTTCCCCCAGTCCATAGGGATATCCCTTTGGTCTGATGGTTAATTTGTTGGACTTTCATGCGGGAGACCCAGGCATTGCATGTGCAATATACCAGTGGGCCAGTTCTAATAGTAATTAAATATCGTCCCGCGGGCTGAAGATAATTCATTCACGGGGCTGATCTGGCCCCCAGGCCTTGAGTTTTGGCCTCTCTTTTCTTGCAAGATGATAAAATAACATGACAAATATCCCTAGGCTACAGCAGGTTACTAACAAAATGATAGGCAGTATAAAATTACCTTAAATCATTCAGTAGCAACTTAAGTAGCCTAAGTTTGTTGCTATTAAACCCCCTGCCTGCCCGTCCCACATTGTCCCACACAAATGGTACTTCTTTCCCTCAAATGAACAGTTTAGATCTGGTCATCCTACTCCCTGAGGCAACTAAAACGATGACAAAAATGTTTGTCCACAATGAAAACATAATAAAAACTAAGCTGTGATGACTATAAAACTATGACTAAATATATTGACAATTTTGTCAACAAATAAAAATTAGACTAAAATGTTAGGGAGGGACTATAGTGGATAAGTGTACCAGTAGAATTAAGGTACCATTTACAAACGGTCTCCAGGAAAAAAAGCAAAATAAATTATCAGATGTGCCATCCGTTTTAGACGGCAACAGCATTATTGGGGGTTGAAAATGCAACAAAGTGAAAACCCCTTCCAAAGTGGAAATCTTTGAGAACGCGTGGCCTCACGTCTCTGAATGTAAACAAACTACTGTGATAGGAAGTTGAGCAGAAGTGTATGACTGGTCTATCTGGCAATGCATCACCGCCACCTTGCTACCTGGCATGCACACTGCACAATCTTCAATCACTGTATACAAAGTGAGAACTTTTTAGTTTTCTCTATACTGGTCGCCTTTGTCTAAACATGGCCTAAGACAAGTTATTTTATGTTTGGTTGTGCTCGGGTGCTGCACTCTGAAAATAGCAGATCTACAAGCTCACAACGTGTCGCTCTGTCTGTAGGCCAAATTATTATTAGTAGTATTAGTGTGTGTGTTCCACAGAATACATTTTTTTTCCTGCTTGGTCAATGATTTAATGGTTTCCATCCATTGAATGAAAGCCAAATTGAAACTAGTGAGATAATCCATAAAGTTAATGTAGGTACATATGTCTTTGGTGTGTTGTTGCACTGTAAATAAATAACGTGAACCTTTATTTATTTAAAAGTTGAAAGTCCAGACGAAAATAGTCCATGATGAAAAGATTGAACACAATTCTAAGGTCCATGGCTTCATGTCGATATGAATTAGCTACAGAGAAGCAGAGAATTTTAAACACGACAGTTTGAATTACTGTATAACAATGGGGAAGTCTGGTAATTATTCCAAAATCGGGGTAATTGTCAGCAGTGACTCGTGGTGAATGGGCTAAACATGCAATAATATCAGTATGGTCATAAGTATGTTTCTGTTTTGTAAGTGCCTCTATTTGCATGTGTGTACAGTATGTGTGTGTGGGGGTATGAGTATGTGCAGGTGCACACACACACACACACAGCATTCCATGTAAGCAGAAACACAGGGATATACAACACACACACACACACACACACACACACACACACACACACACACACACACACACACACACACACACACACACACACACACACACACACACACACACACACACACACACACACACACACACACACACACACACACACACACACACACACACACAAATGTATTTTAGTGTAAACATATGAAAGGCAATATATCGATTGGCAAAACCACCCCAATGGATTTGTGAGAATATAAATATTTCAGGGTATAATAAAATATAAATGTTTTATTAGATTAAACATATACAGTACATTTACCACTTTTGATATCACTTGAAGTGATTGACACAAAACATGAAAGGCAAAGTTTGAGTTTTCAACTCTTGTGCATGTGGTGCACCCGATATCCTCAATGTACAGATTATAATTTTTGATAGTCATTGTTTAGACTGATGCTGATACTCGTTATCCTAGGCCCGTGGGGAGCTACTGTCTGGCCCCCACCAACCCCAGTAAAAGAACAAAACAACATTAGTATACCGGTATCTGAACTTTCGCTGGAGTAGCAATGTTGTGGCCCTCGGCTTGGTACGCTAGACATAATTTGGCCCTTGGGGAAAACTAATTGGGGAACCCTGGTGCCTCAGTAAACAGCCTCAATAAGTGTAGAGACTACACCGTCACTCTGAATTTTGTAAGTGTTTACCTTGCTTATTGTAATTCACTCTGTTATGAGTGTATGCTAAATGCCTAAATTGTAAACACTGTTAACACACACACACAGACACACACGCACACACACACACACACACCTAAGACAGCTGACGATGCATTCTCAATACAGACTATAACAACAGGCAAGACAAACAGGAACAGCCAACAAAAGACAGGTTTAGAAAGAGAGATCACTTCTATGCGTGAGCGCACTCACACACACACACACACACACACACACACACGCACGCGCGCACACACACACACACACACGCACGCACACGCACCCAGAGTCCTGTTGAGCTGATGCACAATATAAACGTGTGCACACACAACATGCTGCACATATACAACTACTGATTGATATCTCTGCTGGGGAGGGCCCGTGTGACGTGTGTTTGTTCACGTGTGCGGCGCCTGGCGAGCTGTTTCTGGGAATTGTGTGACCAGAGAGATGCTGATGCGTGTGTGTGCGCGTGCGTGTGTCCATTGTTTTCACTTTTCACATTGATGAAGTGGAGAATGCCAGTAGGCCTATGGCTTTTCAGCAGTCACACAGCACCATGCCAACGCCCTGACCTGACCTATATCCAAATCTACCAAAGTCCAAACACACACACACACACACATTACAACTTGGTGGTCAACGCTTCCAACGCAGAGAAGATATGAATTCACAGAATCAGAAAATGCTTTAATTTCACATCTACAAAGCCTTATTAGTGCATTTCTCATTCCACCATGTGTCGAGGAACAGGCAGTGGAATTATGAGTTACCATTCACTCCTGATAATAGTTTTATGTCCATTCAGAGTTTGTACATCCTCAGTATTAAATGAACACTGAGGATTGTGCTCACACATGTTCATGCTTACATGTGGGATTAAGGGATGCTGATGGATTGAAAATAGAACAATTGTCCTACTGGTAAAGAAACAAATAATACACAGGGAGCGAGAGAGAGAGACTGGAATACTCAGTGCTAATTCCAATGTATACTGTGAAGTTGAATATAATAACCTGTTGCACATAGAACATACTATGATACTAAGATATTTACAAAAACGTTAAGCACAGTACAGTAGCAAATACTAGGAAAAGATATGCTGTTGGTGTATAGAATATGCCAAACCTTATGCACATGTACATTTGAGGATGCTCTTTTCTTTTCTCGTTGCTCTTTTGCCTTTTGCACTCTTTTCTCATCTTTCTACGTCTTATTATTATTACCCTTTTTAGATTTTTTTTTAGATGTGGTTTGCTGTTATATTGTTTGCTGTTATTTTAGATATACTGCATTGTCTGAACTTGAAGGATGCCAAACAAAAATAAGTTTTACTCTTATGTACCTGTACAAAAGACGACAAGACAATAAAGTACAAGCTTTACCTTGATTATATTTAAAACTCAAAGTGAACAAATTTTACATCTGAGCACTCAGCAAGAGTTAAATCAACACTCAGGATTTGCCTGTGTATCTCCAGATGGTCTGCCACAGACAAACAGGACAGACAGACTGTCACAACAAACATGAGGGTCCCCTGTGTCCCCCTGGATGGAGGAGGAAGGAGAGAGGAAGAAGAGAGAAGGGGCAGGAGGAAGGGAGCACACACTTTCTTAGCTTCACACCGTTACACCTCCGTTCTGCCCTATTCTTCTGTCTAACCCCCAGAGAGCACTGTGAACGCGCGCGCCCCACACACACACACACACACACACACACACACACACACACACACACACACACACACACACACACACACACACACACACACACACACACACACACACACACACACACACACACACACACACACACACAATTCAAGGGGATTGTGTTTGTGTGCTTGCATATTTCCTAAATATCTGTATGTCAATGTTGTATATGTCCTACTGTAGGTCATCCAGGTCATCCATCAGTTGATTAGTTTGTAGTTTGGTCTTAGATGACCATGGATTTGTGTGGTGAGGAGGACAGGGGGTGTGAGAGTGGGGCTGCTATAACCTTCCCACACACCTACAGACACGCATGCGCGTGTCAAGCAGCCCTGCATGGATCCCAATGTGAAACAGCAAAGGGGAAGTCTCACATAGTCGCTCACTCATGTGCGCGCACACGTGCATGCACGCACGCGCACACACACACACACACACACACACAGCCACCCACCCACCCGACAGGAAGGTGGATAAAGGAGGGCAAGAGAGAGTTGTAAAAGACAAGGAGAGAAACAACCACAAAAGTTGTGAGAAAAGATGAGAATCACAATGGAATAGAAGAGAAGGGAGAAGAACAGAAGACAAGAGAGAGCAAAACTAGAGTTGTCAAGGTTTCTCATGACCTTGGTCATTTGTCACATACATTGCGGTGTGCGAGATTTGTTCTCCGCATTTGACACATCTCTTGGAGCGGTGAGCTACAGCCGTGCCACACTCAGGAATCAGCAGTGTTGATCTAAGCCCCTAATCCAACCCTTGATGCTGAGCATCAAGGTTTTTTTTTACAGTTTTTGGTATATGACCCGGCCGGGGATCAAACCCAAACCTCCCAGTCTCAGGGCAGACACTCTAACCACAAGGCCACTGAGCTGGCCATGATACAATAACAAAACAAAGCAACTGTAGTATAGCCTATCCTGGATGGATGAAATATTCACACCGTCTTCTTTCTAAAAATGAAAAGCTGCATCAACCACCCCAAATGCAATTCATTATAGAGCATAGAGAACATCTTTTGACTTCATACAAGCAGACAGTTGCTTAAAATGTTTTTTACTGAATGGTCTTCACACTGATTGTATTCGGTAAGAAGTTTACTACTGTTGAGACGACTTGGAGTCGTGCGCGCACCTCTGCTTCAAACATTCTTGCATAGGTGCCTAGTGTCACTGCCTAAAGAAGAAGTAGATCAGTAATGTAGGTCGTTACAGGGTCATGGAAAAACACCACATTTTAAATGTAATTGTGTTGTATTATATACAGTTGCATCCTGTTTCCGGTCAATGCCAAAGTCACGTCCGGGTACAAAACCAGCTGAGAAGTACAACTCGACGATGAAGGAAGGAGTATTCAGATGTTTTGCTTAAGAGTACTCTGTTACAAGTAAAAGCCCTGCATTCTGAATTTTACTTCAATAAAAGTACTAAAGTATTGGCATCAAAATATACTTCAGGTGCTCATAATGAATGTCCCATTTCACAAAAGTCTTAAAAAAAAAGCATATATTATGTTGTGTAGCTTGTAGATCTGCTAGTTTTTATAGTCAAAATTATAATATAATGAAGGGCTAAAGTGGTTAATCTAAGTTTTACAATAACACATGTTAAAGTAACTAGTAACTAAATTGTAGGATTAGTAGTAGAGTAAAAAGTACAAACTCAGAGAAGTATCGACATTTTTAAATGCAAGTACAGAGATCTTTCCACCACTGCAACTACACTAGAAAAGCCAGCAGAAATCGAGGTGCTTGATTGTGTGTGTGTGGTTGTGTGTGTGTGTGTGTGTGTGTGTGTGCGTGCGTGCGTGTGTGCGTGTATGAGTGTGTGAGAATCTGTGTGTTTCGTGGCCAGGTGCCAACATTCCAGATAGACGGCCACACCAGGAGACAGGAAGCTGGTAACACACAGATGATGTCACCATCGCTGG
The DNA here is from genome assembly GCF_963921795.1 of Nannobrachium achirus. NCBI lineage: Eukaryota > Metazoa > Chordata > Actinopteri > Myctophiformes > Myctophidae > Nannobrachium > Nannobrachium achirus. The sequence continues at coordinate 34,967,357 of NC_137818.1, read as the reverse complement.
ACACAGTCATAAATACGTAGACGTGGCATTGGTCACTGGGGCCGTACGTCAAAGCCATCCCCATATTATGAGGTTGCCATAACTCCTCTGCAAGAAATATGGTAAGAAGTCATACCTTTCTGTTTTATTATCATTACTGTTACTATGCAAGATAAGGTTTTTTGGTATGAAAACGCAATTGTTTTTATTTATCCAAGTATTTGATATCAAAACATAACTACAAATGTCTAACATTCGAAACAAACCAAACCGCTTGAAAACCACCAGAGTTTTAACTCATTTACTGCCGCGTGACACCTTTGATGACTTTAATTGACACCCCCCCTCCCCCCAAATCATATGGAACCACAGGTTGGGAACGACTGCTATATGGTACAAGTAGGCACAGCTCCAATCTACCAATGGACCAGTTTCTGTTTGACCAGGCAAAATGTCTTGGCAGAGAGCAGGAGAGAGAAAGAGACACATACTCACCGAGATAGGGATGGAGAATGTTTTTAATCTTGCTATTCTGCATTGAAGTCCAGTATTTTGATGCACTGAAGTCAAGTATTTTGATTCAGTATAAAGCCAACATCAAATTATGGAGAAAAAAAAAAAAAAAAAAAAATGGCAAGCAAACAAAACAAGCGGCATACAAAAATGCAAAACACAATTACGTTTACTTTGATGAATTTCAGTTGAGTTAACGACTGATTGTTGATGTCATTTGAGATGAGAAACTGGTTTATGGTGCATTTGGTTTTAGTTTATGTGATCAAACTTTTGGTAGGTCTTGGGAAATACATGGCCATTCTGATTAAATGTGCCCTGGCACCAGGAAGGAAGATAGACACATTTCTGGCAAATTAATAGCTTTGAAATAATAACAACATGTGAACGAGAGATCGAGAGCGATAGACAAAGAAAAAGAGAAACATTGAGAACAGTATTTGCACACAATTTATCTCAAATCCATCTAGGCCTTACTAATGAAATCGCTCATGATGTGATTGTCATTCACACACAAGTAGGAACAGCTAATCAGCTATCAATCATTAGCTTATAGACCTATTTTTTTGTTCAGACTAAGATGGTCAGCTTTTGGCATGGCGATAGCGTGACTGAACAGCTAATCCTTGTTGTTGTTGTTAGCTCAAGAGCTCCCATCTATAAATGTAACAGAACTAATTAATTTACTGTAGCATAGTAGTACAATGTATAGCAGAGCCTGAATGCCAAGACCAAATACAACATTGACACTTCTACATTTATCTTCTGAATAAAGTGTTTTCAATCTATTTGTGAATAATCTCACTGAATGCATGTAAATGGACTCAGGACTTTCCTGCGTGTCCAGGAATCATCGTTTATCGAGATTTGAGGAGGTTTAGAATGTATTCCTTTTGCTTGTTATTTAACAAGGGGCAAATGTGACACATTCATTCTCTTTTACCTTGCTACACTATCTTACAGTAACACTTCAGAGCTCACTTACAGCATTCATTATAATTAAAGTTACCATGCAGGAATAAGGAAATGCACTTTGTGTCAGCCGTATATGGAGCCAGTCATATTTCTTATCTCCTACTGGGACCAGGCCAAGTATTGTCTGGCCAGCTCTCCCTCTTCCTGGCTTATTGGAAATGGGTCGGTATATTGGACTGGACTGCAATGGAAAGAGCTAAAGAAGGAGCCCTCCTGAATGCCTCTTGGGCCACGACTAACTTCCTCTAAAAGTTATATTTAAATGAGTCATTCTTATACAGAATTATGACTACATTCTGCGCGATAATGCTAACACCCTACGGATTAGTGGGATTTTTAATTTGTCCGAAAAGTGAATATACTGTATTGGTGTGCAGGAAAACAGTCTGTCACATTAATAAGAAAGAAATGCATCTAAAAGTTCAGCTACAGACAGAAAATGAACAGATAATCAACGTTCCTAGAGGTGCGAAAGCAATTCTTCTAACTTCTGTTAAATTCACACACACACACACACACACACACACATTTATTGTACATAATATGCTTTCAGCAGTAGACATACAGTTTCTCTAACTTCTATGCCAATAAACAAGTTCACACACACACACACACACACACACACACACACACACACACACACACACACACACACACACACACACACACACACACACACACACACACACACACACACACACACACACACACACACACACACACACACACACACACACACACACACACACACACACACACACACACTTACATATTCCAGTACATGTGTTATAAATCAAGTGCTACTTTGCTCCGATAGAAAGGACCGTAGTCAGCCAACAAAGAAATGCATTTGTTTCTACAGAGGAGAGACCATACCAGGGATGTGCAGAGAATGTTAGGGAGGCAGGACCTTTGATGAAAATATTGAAAATAGCAGACCTCCAAGCTCACAACGAGTCGCAGCCATTTTCGGTGCTTGATACCACACTGAACTAAGCATAATCAAGTGAATACTGGAGATATGGCGTAACGACATAGATTTATTGTGACCGTCAGGTCGCAGTTACTACCAAAACCTCCACCGGCTGTCTGTCAGTCAGTCTGTCAGTCTGTCCGTCGTGTCACACTTTTCCCCCAACTCATATCTCCGCCACCGTTACCCCAATCCATGCCAAACTTTGCACACACACTCCTTGCCTGCCAATCCACAACCTCCACCCCACCAGGGACCCCCGGAGCTCCAGGGACCCCCAGGGACCCCCTTCCACCGCCGCCAAAAAGTGCAAAAATGACCAAATGACCACCCAAACGGGGCTGTTCACGGGGAATTCCTTGGGACCACCGACTCCTGGTGCTCCAGAATGGATGCCCCTAGTGGAGGACCCACGCCACTGCAGCACACATAAAATGCCGTAACTCGGGCTAGGAGCGACCGGGAGAGCCGGGGCCAGTACCCACGCGTCCGCCTCGGTGGCGCCAAGAGAGACGTCAACATGAATCTGTCCCATATAGCGCCACCATCAGGCCCATTTTTTCAAACACATTTTTGGACACTGCTCCTACAGATTTTGCCCTAAAATCACGCAAATCGGTACACAGTATGTCTACACTCATGTCATCAACATGGATCTGTCCCATATAGCGCCACCATCAGGCCGATTTTTTCAAAAACATTTTTGGACACTGCTCCTACAGATTTTGCCCTAAAATCACGCAAATCGGTACACAGTATGTCTACACTCATGTCATCAACATGGATCTGTCCCATATAGCGCCACCATCTGGCCGATTTTTTCAAACACATTTTTGGACACTGCTCCTACACATTTTGCCCTAAAATCACGCTGCGACCTGGCGGTCGCTTATTTCCCAATTAGGGAGTCTTACTGGTACACAGAGAGGCCAATTCTTTCAACATAAGATACTGCATTAAAGTTCAGGAGTTTGGACAAGGCAATTCTCTTGAATGCTGCCTTCAGGTATGGCATGGAAAAGGGACATTTGTATTTCTTTCACCATAGTGAAAACTGCATTCATGGTCTGGAGAGGGCACTTTTTACAGAAAGGTAAAAGGGCTGGGGCTCAAACCCCCTTTGATGTCTATGTGTGCACATGCCTGGAACATACTATGGACGAGAGGAGGTGAAACGAAAAAGATGAGAAGAGAAGTGCCATTAGACAAATAGCACCCTAGAGAGAGAGTGAAAGAGGGTGACAGGGAGAGAGAGAGACATGGAGAGAAGAAGAGGGACACAGAGAGAGGGGAGAAAGCTTCTTTTGTTATTCTACAGTGAGTTCTTGGATGACTTTCCTCTTCTTTTCATCTATCTGTTCTCGCCATGCTTCTCTGGCTCCATTAATTCTCCCTCTCTGGCTCAATTAATTCACTCTCTCACGCACGCACGCACGCACACACACACACACTTCTTTCCCAAATACTTGTTTTCTTGTGAGTTAAACCACTTTCAACCCGGCGTCCCTATTTGAACATCAGAAAAAGTGCTTTATGACGCATATTGTGAGCTTGCAGTTGGGCCATTTCTGCTACTTGCCACACACAGCATGATAGTAACAACTGTTTAATTGTTCAAGTTGTGCAGGAGTGTAGTAATTCATTAATTAGTAATTCAGAATCAGTTTTATCATACAGTAGGTTTACATGTGTAAATCAGTGGGTGAAATTTGTTTTTGTGCAAGCTCCATAATAGCGTTGTTTTCAGGAAACAAAGAAAAAATTATGTAAAAAAAAAAAAAAAAGATATATACCCATACTGTACATACTCATTCACAAAAGCACAAGGTGCAAAAGAGTAAGTCCACACAGGTTAGACGTAGACGGTGCGAAAAATAGCATTAGTAATTCGGACAGAAGTTCCTTCAGCTCATGGCTGCTCATAGGCTATAATGCTATTCATTGTAATCTCAAACCATGGACCAGTGAACATAAATCTCTCCCTTGTGGGAACAACTGATTCCCATGCCCCCATGCTGTTAATACTCTCTTCTACTTTCCAATAATGATTTTGCAGGGTCCTTGAACAGTAAGATTGATACGCCAAAACATGTCGCTATTGACACTTACAAGCTTGTACTGTAGGGTGGCTATTTTCAGCGAGCGACAGCGTCGTAAGACAGAGTGCAAATCACGCATTAGTTGAGCTTGTGGCGAGACATCTCATCCTGATTTACTGGTTAAAAAAAAGAAAGGACAAACACACCCATCCTCCCACACCCAACGGACCCATTATATTTCTTGAGAATAAAAATAAAATACAATTTGCATGGCTCTACTGAAGTTTGACAAATCTTGGCAGACCTTTTTTATCACATGTGGATAAACTTGAGCTTGAACTCGAGATACAGATTGAGTTTGAAATTGGAATATGCTTTGATGTGGAGTTTGTTGTGTGGTGGCCCCTGAATGTCTGTATTGGTGTGGAGGTTGTGGATAGATGAATGTGCATCGCTGTACGGGTCCTGAGGTGGGACAATGTGCTACAGAAAAGCTTCCTTGTCCATACAGAAAGGACACTGACTGAAACATTGACTGTATATTATTGTTTTATTCTACAGTATTTTATTTTACTTTTGTTGGTGATAATATAATTTAAATTACTATCTTTATTACTGTTCTTAATTTCACCTTGATATTCTATTGTGAGAAAAATACTGAAAACCAATCAACAGTAGATACATAACAAAATAAACTACAGAGTCATATGACAAACAGACATGGTCAATAACTCATACTTGCGCACACGCACACGCACACACACACACACACACACACACACACACACACACGTTTCCCTTCCAATTCCATAAAGTTTGCCTTTTATATTTTACATTTTCTCCCATGCAACTAATTCTCTCCAAGCACACAAACAATAGTACAGTATATTTGTACTTCTTGACAACTGACAATGCTGACATCTACAGGTTCTTCCCTTTTATAATGAAATGACTATTTAAATGGACAATACTAGTCTGTACCCTATGTCTAAGTAAATCTATAGTAATGATCACACACACACAGTCACACAGCGTCCCATAGCTTGGGGGCTATAACCATTGCGACGGTTGTAACACGCATGGCAGTGATAGAATCTCCAGTGTGTACATAAAAACGCTCATAAACAGCATAGAATTTGGGAAAGTGAAAAAACGGCAGTTGGGTGCATAATTATGCTAATGTTCAATGCCTGTGTGCAAATTCAGATCAATTGCTCCAACCATTGAGGAGAACTGGGCAGGGCATAACACAGACAGACAGACTCCTTGTTTATATGTAAGATACTGTATATTACAATTGATGCTCTCTCATCCATAGTGGCACACCGTACAATCCTTTGTGGTAATTTAACTCTGCAACCGGTCCCCTACTGGACTGGTTCCTTTTTTAACACTTTCAGAGATAAATGAAAAGCCTCATGAATTTACAAAACACCAAAGTTGAAAATAGTAGACAGTAATAGAGGGTATGCGCATGACATCCCAGGAAGTTATGCAGAACGCCTACTGAGTGCCAAAAAAAAACTACTTTCTGGCCTTGACGGTCCATACATCCAAACAGAAAAGTCCTATCTGATCGCATTAAACAACATTAAACTCACTTTGCCACTCGATTTGCCATTCACTTTATGCATGCACATACCCTCTATAGGGGAGATGGAAAGTAAAGAGTGTGTGTAGGAGAGACACTGGAGGAGGTCCTCAGGCAGGATCCGAACAAGACAGCAAGGGCATGTGTGTCTCTAGAGGCGTGGCAAGCATCTTACCCACAATGTTGAACACAATTTTAGTCACACATGCAACTCTCAGGGACACCCAGTCAATCTCGACATGACCATTTCATTCTATGACATGCCATGACAACACTGACATCTAGTGTCCAGATGCAGTACATACTCCTGTCTCTTGGTGCTGTTCAACCAAGAGCAGGAGCATTTCAAGATATTATCAATAAACAGTCAAGCAGTATAAAAGAATGCATCCATCCGTGTTTCTGTGACAGTTTATCATTTAGTGTCTGTAAATCTGTACAGTTGTTTGTTTATATCTGGATGAGTTCTTCTGGCTATTAATGTTGACTACAACTGTATGTTGAGAAGTGAGGGGTATAAGATGTTAGAGTGCAGGCTAGCACACCCGGGACACCAGATGTAGCTGTTGAGCCCTCTGGACTGAGGTATGGACCTATTCAATGAAACACTAAAGAAGGAGGGTGCCCAACCGATGACCCCAATGAAGCACTTACCTCTTGAAATGGCATCATCGTCCCCACTCACTCACATCGGCAGTTATAGTAAGCAAGGGTGTATACTGTAGGTTAGTCCTTGGTGTGCAGTCAGCCAGGTGCAAGCTTGGCTCATGCAGGGTGGATGCTCCTGTCATGCCAAGACCCAGGCACTCTGGATGAATTATGTCCCGATTCCTAAAACATTCAAAATAGGATCTCAGACAATAGGCTGGTAAATATGCGGTTTTGATTAGATAGGTGGCCATTCGTCCGGTTTTCAGCCGGACAGTCTTTTTGACACTTGCTATTCGTCCCATGTCAATAATGCATCATAAGCCATAACTAGAAATACTGTTCCTACGAAACAGTGTGGGCTCACATGTAACACCATGTATGGGCATAAAGATCTACCCTATGGCTGCACCTCATTGGCTAAGGGCCCTGCCTTTCGAGGAGAACTTGACTGATAGATTACGTCATTTTGAGGAGAACTCCACTGATAAATAACTTGACTGATAAATTACGTCATTTTGAGGAGAACTTAATAGATAAATAATGAAGTTAACATACAAAGCGAGCCCACAATTATAATGCACTATAATCTGTTTAAAACAGTATAATTACATTTTAATAACTCATTAATGCTTCATAACAATCACAGCACATTATAAAGGATTTAATGATTACGTAAAATATTATAATATTTCATAATTGCTGAAACCTTATTTTCAAGGTCATAGTTGTTATACATTATAACAATGTTATAATGTATTGGTCATTGGGTGCTTGAGTAAATTATACATTCCTGAAGGTGTAGGAAGAAACCATGTCTTCTTCATGCATAACATTTAATGCTTTTCTTTTAACTTACTGACTTAAGGCCCATGCATACATACATAAATTTGATGTACTGTAAATAACTGTTTAGGTGATAATGTTTCCACCTAAAAGGTGAAAACCTTATCACCTAAAAGTGGAGTATGCATGGGCCTTTACAGCACCAATGCATGAACTTACAAGTCATAAAAGTTGTATAATTGTTATGATTGCCTAATGAATACTTATGAGTGCTAATTGTACAGCGTTATAAGCCGGTAACATTAATAAAGAAATGCTTAATAATGTGTTATGATTGTTATAAAGCTTTGAGTTTTTATAATACCTATAATTATAGAGTTGATTTAAGGCATCGTATTAGCATGTTTATAAAGCATTACAGACATGGGATTCATAGCAAGTGTTAGTTCACGTTTAAAATAAAAACACATGCTTATAACAGAAACGCCAAGAATAAAACACAATAAAGTCAGCAACCATCGTGATCCATAGTTTTAGACAAACAAATTGGAACATGGATAAAATACTCTAAAAACCATAAAACTAAACTGTTAACAGAAATAAAAAATAATTAGACAAGTGAATATTCTGCAACATTTCCCAAAAGCTACGATTTTACCTTTTTCTTTCAAGTGCTCTTTATCTTTAGAGGTAACAAGTTCCAGGTTGCTGCTTCGCCATAGAGTATCAAAATGAGCATTTCCCCTGCAATGCTGGCTCTAGTGCGGTGGGAATGAACTTCACATCTCTTCTTAAATGATTGCTAAGGTACTCAGGGGCACTGCTGTTCCAGATGTTATGGACCATGTTCAGCAGTAATTGTATTGACCTAGCTTCCAGAGGGAGCCAGCCCAACTGCTGGAAATGTTGTTTCCCTACATATTCCCTCGCAGCTAGCCCCAAGACAACTCTGACAAGCCTATTTTGAGAAACCTGCAACTTCTCTTGTAGGACTTTGGTTAAGCTAGCCTCCATACCAAGAGCCAATTGCATAATCAAAACAACATACAACCAGAGTTAATTTGCTAATATACTAAAACTGTGTGTCTGGCTAAGAATTTGGTCCTGCTATTCACCTTGCTCATGGTCTTTGGTGCCATAATTTCATCTCCCAAGCTGCAATCAAACATGCAACCAAAAGAGCTAACTGAGGATTGTGCAGGAAAAGTCTGTCTCCCAAGAAAAGTGCTGGGTGAGGCCAATTTGTGCAGCCTGGGCTGGGAACCAAATAAAATGTATTTAGTTTTAGCCATATGAAGGGATAACTTGTTGTCGGGTAGCCAAGTCTTAATGTTGTTAAATTCATTACCAAGAGTGGGCTGCAGCTTTACTACATCCTCATCTGAGGCTAGGATGGCTGAATCATCAGCGTGTAAAAACAAGTTCAAGCAGCTTGTAGTTAATATAAATTAAAAACAACAAAGGGCCCAAACCACTCCCTTGTGGGACCCTAGCTCTGGTCCATAGTGCTAGAAGGAGTTCTCCTTAACGCTATGTCACCGATGATCCCTTGCGACAGCAGGAAAGGCTGCACACCCTCTCGTCGGTAGTAAAAAAAATATATATATACAGTTTCGCTACTCACCAAAACAAAGACTGTAGTGAGTTGAAAGCCTATTAGTGGGAGCACTTCTATTGCTATGGACCAGAACCCCAAAGGACACAGACTGGGCCTTCAAAAGATGGCCCTTATCCGGGAGATACGAGATAAACCAATTAGAAAGTGTATTAACCACTTAAACCCTATATGGTTGACCGCAGTCCCTCAGGGCTCTGTTTTATGTTATTGTAGGGAAAGCTTTCACTGAAAATAGCCGATCGACAAGCCCAACTGTGAAAGCTTTCCCCACAATAATGATGCTGGGGTTTAATGGTTAGAAAATAAGCTGTGGTCTACTGTGTAAAATGCCTTTTGCAGCCCTCTCTAAAACCAGACTGAAATGTGTACAGTATCCATCCATCCATCTTCAACCGCTTATCCGGAATCGGGTCGCGGGGGTAACAGTTCCAACTGAGCCTTCCAGATTTCCTTATCCTGAGCAACTTCCTCCACTCCCTCTGGGAGTATACAGAGGCGTTCCCAGGCCAGTTTGGAGATATAATCATAATCCTTCCATCTGGTCTTAGGTCTGCCACGGGGTCTCCTCCCAGTGGGATGTGCATCGAGGACCTTCCTAGGAAGGCGCTCGGGGGGCATCCGTACTAGATGCCCGAACCACCTAAGCTGACTCCTTTCCACGTCTCTCTCAGGTGATTGAACTTCTCACCCTATCTCTAAGGGAGATACCAGCCACCCTTCTGAGAAAACTCATTTCGGCCGCTTGTACCCGAGACCTTTTTCGGTCATGACCCACACTACATGACCATAGGTGAGAGTGGGAACGAAGATTGCTCAACTGCAACTTCTCTTGTGTACAGTAGTTTGGAGTAAACCGTTTCGATACTCTATCAATATCATGATAAGTACTGGCAGTTGGACAATCAGCTGTGACGTCAAACTCAGCTTTTTGAACTCCTTGTTGGCGGTGTCACAACTCTGGATGGCTGACTGGCCTTGTGTTAGAGTCAGTTTCCTGTGGGTGAGTGTGCTGGCTGTACCCGAGGTGGAAAACTAATGTTAGCCCTCTTGTCACGACAACGCATGTTTCATTTCTTTGTCTGAGCTCATATATATGGATCGCACAAGTAGATCCAGGACAATGTTATGTACTTGTCCTGGATGGCGGTCAGCCAGAACTCTTGCTGCCACAATAGGCCACCGTGATTTGAAGCAGCCATGTTCCTTGCATCTGCGCTCTCCCCACACTTAAGTCTGGATTTGCAATATTATTGCGACCATAGGTCGCAGTTTACTGTCAGAACCGGCACAGCTTGGCCGTATGTATGTATATACGTGTAACGCCTGATACTGTGGTGATGTGTCACTGTGACATCACAGGTGACATCGCAGTGGTGTCAGATACTCAGAGCAGGGATCTCCATACATGGGCATAAAAGGGATTCTGTTAAGGATCTCCATATATGGGCATTAAAGGGATTGCATCCCAGATGATTCCCTGTTAGGAGAACCATACTAACAGAATCCATATATGGCTAAGACAGATAGCCAAGACTAATGGCGCAACCTCGCCCTTTAGGGCGAGGTCACTTTTCGCACTTAGGCGTCTTACTGGCGTTAGTCCATAGTGGAGAGAAACATTGCTTCGTGAGCATTGTGAGCCCAAAATGGACCTATGTTAGATCCTAGCATTTGCGGCTCACATAGTCCAGACATAGCCCCTTAGCTTGTCCTAACTAACTAGCTTGTAACCACTGATCTGACAGTTTGCCAATGAGATTTTCTCATTGGCATTCTCGCATGCGTGCGTGTACGACACCGAGTAGGATCTGGGGATAAGATCCTACTCATGCCTAGGATCCTGGGAACGAGATCCTTTGCCTACTTTCTATAAATTAAAATGTGGCCTAAATCTCTGTGTGTATCTGTCCTTTGCACATCTCGAGAACCGTCCGACTTCAAACTCGGTGCGTATCGCTGAGGAGGACCCGAGGGACTGCGGTGCCCGGTGTGAAAAACATTTCCACAAATCCCCATATGGATCCCTGATGTAATGAGTTTGATGCCATTGTACCGATGTCATAGACGGGGAATCTCGCTATTTCTACGTCCCATTATTTCGACTAGGGGCGTCGGCAGGTTATAGCCGGGGAGCCACAGGCCCAAAAGCTCAAAGAATAGGGTTTTACCTGTGACGTCATGACATACTTTTTATTTTTGTTTTTGCCAGACCCATGAAATGGGTAGGCCTACATAAGCAAATGTCGGTCTGTCCGGGTTTTCTATATAAAGGGTATATATGATGATGACATGATGATGACATGCCTACAAAAGGCATGATGTCATAAATGATGATGACAGACAGGGGGTCTGGCACAACCAGGTTGACCTGGTCTAGTTTCTATTAATTTGGTCATTAAGGTACACAGAATGAGAGGCCTGCTCTGTCGTAAACATTGTGAAAAAAAGTTATGGCCATTTGTATCACTGTCCCATCGACTTCACTATACAGCTAGTCCATGGGCCAGACGAGATGTCGGTATCAAAAAGGTGGCAAAGGTTATCATGCATTTTATAAAAGCTCTATATCAGTAGATTATATTTTGGTATGATAACCCTTTCTTAGACCCAGCTAAATTGGTGTTATCAGCCGCTAGAGTTGTTGTCCCATTAACTTTACATTACAGGAAAAAAAAGCTAAAAATGAATCTGCTTTAATTAATAATAAATGCATAAGAGGGGTCCAACTAGGGGGTTTTCATGATGCTGAATCCATTGCAAGCATCTGTTTTGCACAAAAAACATTCATTGGGCTAAAAACTGTCCCACAAGACTATGGTTTAGTGATGAGTCATCACTTTTCACACTGTTGTGGGGGGCGTTCTAGCCCCACGGATGTTTTTCGTGCAAAACAGATGCTTGCAATGGATTCAGCATCATGAAAACCCCCTAGTTGGACCCCTCTTATGCTAATTAAAGCAGATTCATTTTTAGCTTTTTTTTTCCTGTAATGTAAAGTTAATGGGACAACAACTCTAGCGGCTGATAACACCAATTTAGCTGGGTCTAAGAAAGGGTTATCATACCAAAATATAATCTACTGATATAGAGCTTTTATAAAATGCATGATAACCTTTGCCACCTTTTTGATACCGACATCTCGTCTGGCCCATGGACTAAGCAGGGGTCTTCAACGTTTTCAGGCCGGGGACCCCCAAACTGATGGGGAGATGGAGCAGGGACCCCTTACCACCTCGTAGGGTGGGCCGTACCACTACCATTTCTAAACATACTACTTATTAACTGAGAACCAATGTCAATAATATCAGCAATCTGTCAATTGCATAGTAATCATGTATTAAAGCTATATTCAAAATGGATAGAATCATGATTTATTTTATAACATTATGTAAAAAAAAAATGAATGAAATCTTTTTTTTTTTTTTTTTTAAAGCAATAATTTCACGGACCCCCTGCAGTACCTCCGCGGACCCCCTAGGGGTCGCGGACCCCCTGTTGAAGACCCCTGCTATACAGGAAAGAAACACACCAAAATAAATATGCTTTAGGTAGCATGTGAGGGGTCAAACTAGGGGTTCTTGATGATTCTGAATCCATTGCAAGCATTTGTTTTGCATGAAAAACATTCCTTGGGCTAGAAAACAGACCAAAATAACAGTGAAAAGTGATGACTCATCACTTTTCACAGGTTTGAGAGGCTGAAATCTAGCCCAAGGAATGTTTTTCATGCAAAACAAATGCTTGCAATGGATTCAGAATCATGAAGAACCCCTAGTTTGACCCCTCACATGCTACTTAAAGCATATTTTTTGGTGTGTTTTTTCCAGTATAGTGAAGTCAATGGGAAACTTTTTTTTCGCAATGTTTCCGGCAGAGCAGGCCTCTCATTCTGTGTACCTTATTGACCAAATTAATAGGAAAAACAAAATGTTGGAGTATGTCATGACATCACAGGTCTTCTCTCATTTTGGCACAGTGGCTCCCCGGCTATTAGCTACTCACCAGCGTCAGGGTTACTGAGGTTAGACCTGCGTGAAGTTGGCACCCCATATGATGAAAACATATATAAAAATGGTGTCATTATTTAGTGCTGAATTGTGCCGTAAATTTTATAATTTGTGCTGGTATCATTTTTTAGATATTTCAAGTTATATTTTTGCTGAGCCTTGCACCCCCAATTTTTTGGCTCCAAATCGGGAAAAAGGGTGTCATTCTTTAGTGCTGGATGTGCTCTAATTTGTGCCGTTGAAATCATCAATTGTGTTTTTATATATATTTATATATATAAATATTTATATGGTTATGAATTAGCAGATTTAGCAGCATTACAGTGGTATGGCCAGCAGAGGGCGATTGAGATAATGGTAGAACATAGAGCAGAACAGTGGTGTTATGTAGAATAACTAAAAAGTGATATGAGCACAAATTATAAAATTGACGGAACAATTCAGCACAAATTCAGCACTAAAGAATGACACAATTTTTATAAATGTTTTCATCATATACCCCATACCGTTGATGGCCAACTTCACAGAGGTTGAGGTTAGGGTTAGATTTTGGGTTAGGTTTAGGCATTGAGGTTAACATTCACCAGTTTCAGCAGGTTAGCTACTCACTCGCGTCGGCAGGTTAGCATTTCACCAGGTTAACATTCACGAGCGTCGAAATACTGGGACGTAGAACAAATGTTGTCTAAATATCGGCATGTGTTCCCATTAGATAATAGCTGGCCATGGTTCCTTAACGGGCATCGTTCCCAGTGGTCTTCAAGTTCAACATAGTTGTATTGTATAATAAAGCGACTAATAAGCTGGGACAACATTTGCTCCACCTTGAAAAGGGAGGCGGCAAATATAAAAGTAAGAATGTTGGTTATTCATTACAACTAAGGATTGTGTCTTTGGATGTCCAAACTCCACATTAAAAAACAGACTTTTTAAAATGTTTGTTTACAATAATTAATAAAGCTTCCCAAACAAGATCATATTTTAGACCTGTCATGAAAAGTAGCAAAACTTTTGTAGGCATAAGGGTTCACCGTCAGCCCAAAACTTAATAAATCTAAAAACTACAAATCCCAGCCACTCTCCAAAACTCGTCACACAACAAACGAGAGAGAAAATATCGCAGCTGGTTGGGAGAGGAGAGGTGGATGCTTTTCAGGGAGAGAGAAGAGAAGAGAAGAGAAGAGAGGCCGACACAGACAGAACGAGAGAGGCTTTTCTCCCGCATGTAAATGGGGGTCATCGACAACAACCCGTGGTAGAAGAAGTGAGAATAAAAGAACAAACATGGTGAAAGACCAGGAGGTCGAGCGGATCGCTAAAAAACTTGACAAAATGGTGCATAAGAAGAACACGGTGAGTGGAGCTGTGTGGCATTTTAACCATCCTAAAAACAGTCAGGTAAGCAGGAGCCAGCATGCATGACGTGACGCCCTCTGTAGAGAGATTTCTAGAAAACAGCGTGTGCATGGTGTGTTGTTGTGTTTGTACCTGCTCGTGGTCTCACGTCAGTCACGTTGACTACTGATGTTATGTTGGGTCGGCGAAACGCCTTTGTAAATCCATTTATGGTAAAAGTACTCACATTCTTTACTTTAAGTAAAAGTATCAACACGTAGAAATACTTTGTTACAAGTAAACGACCGGAATTCAATAAAAGTACAACATTATTAGTATAAAATGTACTTAGAGTAGGCTACCTACCAAAAGTAGAAAGTATAGTAATTATGCAGAATGTCCCATTTCACAAGTTTTCCAATGAAAACAATCAAATAATTTGAAACAAGCAGTTCTACAAGCTCAATCGCAACGCATTCCGGCTATTTTCACATGGCCAAAATGTACGGGGCAGAAGTGATTAATTAATTATAGCCTAATCAAAATCTAACTAATAGGCCAACTAAAGTTGTCAAATAATTGTAGTAGGCCTACAACAACATTTGCCTCCGAGGGGAGTAAAAGTATTGGAAATTGGAAATACTCCAGTAAAGTACAAATAGGCCTACCTCAAAAGTGTACTTTGTTGTGCGCCTCCGTAAATCAAATAAACGTCGAGTGGTATTTTGAGCTGGCGTCCTCTCCTTGACACATGTTGGTCAGTCGCCAGGAGGTTAAAGCACTCCCTGCATGCATGGGGAGATTGATTATTTACCACACCCTTTATCAATTACCTCGTCAGTCACCTCCTTGAGTTTACTAAAGCGCTTTTTTTAAAATCCAGATTATTATATATGAAACACAATGTTTGCGGTGCACACAGCTTTTTTAATTAATCAACTGTGTTTGCTACTTTGTTTTAGTTCTGTATCTGTACCACGTGGGAATTAGATTGATTGATACACTTTATTAGAAGTTTGCATAGGAAAAGTACAGGACAGTTCTAGTGTTCACTGATACAATGTATCATGTACAACATAAGGATAAAGACCACAAGAAAGCTGTTGGGATTTTTTAAATTGGGGTCCCTTCCTTTGTACTCAATTCAGGTTGGCTTCAGTGGTTAAAGAAAAAAGAAAAATATTGTCAAGGCCAACAGTGCTGTATGCAATTAGCCTACTTAGACAAATGTTTCTGGGTTTAATTCCTTATTGTCCATAGAATAATGAAAGATAGGAAGGCCCTTCTTAAAGGGCCACTTCACCTCTGGGACAACCCCCATCTTATTTTATTGTTGTTTGGGACACGATCAACACAATCCTGAGTTATTTTTTGTGTTCAATCTGTTTTTTTTTTTTAGATATTTTAGTATTTCAGCATGTACTAGTGATGCGTTTTGAATCATATGATGCAAAACGATCACTGATGATGCAAAATGCATCACTAGTACACGCTGAAATACTAAAATATCAACACAGATTGAACATAAAAAATAACTCAGGATTGTGTTGATCTTGTCCCAAACAACAATAAAATAAGATAGGGTTGTCCCAGAGGTAAAGTGTCCCTTTAAGCTTTCATAGAGTCAGCAATCAGCATAACTTACTGGACGGGGGATCTGATGATACTTCTAGTATTATCGGTATCATTCCATATAATTCAATATCAGTATCAGTTTAATAGAGGATTTAATACAGCACTACTGAATATCATACCTTAAAGACTAAATACTCTGGTATACCTTATCACCCAAGCCGATACACAGGGTAGGCCTATTCTCTGTGCAGCCCTGTGTCGGAGAATTGTGAATTGTGGAGGTACTGTATTACAGACTCTGCTATGTGATGCACCTTGCACTTATTTTGTAATGAAAACGACACCGTGTGGATTCCTTCCTTCCTCCTGCCTTTTATAGCGCGGAGGGGCCCCTATCCAGAGCGGGACTCCATTGTCTCTCGAGACTGACGGATGCCAATGGGGACTGGGGAGACCAACTTATTTAAAACACATTATTTGATAATGATATTATATTAATCCTTCAGATTGTATCCAAAAATCATGCAAATCAGTACACGGTATCTCTATAGTGATGTGATCAAGATGGATTTGTCTGATATTTCATAACATTGGATTCCAAAGTTTGCAGGATTGGTCCGTTGACCTTGTTAGAAACCCCCAAATGGCCTCTTCTTAGCCAACTTTATTGGGATGAATGTGTTTTCAGCCACATTCAACTGGTTTCAAAGAGCAGTTAAATGTCTTGTCTATTTTAATCATCTATTTATTTTATCCACCTCAGTGAGTCATCAGTAGATAAAGAGACAGCCAAAGGGGAGCACACACTGGACGCGGGCGGCTGCGCAGCGTCGCGCCGCGTTATCGACGCACGTGAAGTGCCGCACGGTAACCCCAACTGGATGCGGCGCGCTGCCACACAGCACATCCAATTTCCCCGGTGGGGAGAACCATTGGAGAACATGTTCACCGCGCGGCAACGCTGGAAAAATAGAACAGCGGCGTATCAGCGCGGTAGGCGAGGCGGCAGACCCGTGGCTGCGCGCGTCTGACGCCACCGGTGTGGGTTAGTTCATCTATCTATAAATGCGACAAATCTCTGTCTGTCTGTCTGTTTGTTTGTAATTCGCGTATCTCGAGAACCGTTCGTCCCACCGGCTTCAGATTCGGCACGCGCGTTCCCCGCTGCGGCGCGGAGTGCAGTGCCGGGCCTCGGCCCGACTCGGCATGCGGTTTTCCCGAAGCGGCGCGAAACGTTCGGAATCTCCTTACGCGGAGCTGATTGTTGTTCCTGAGGAAATCGGCACAATCGCTGACTCATTGTGACGTCACTTCATAAAAGGCTCTGACATCACGTACGCCAGGAGTCAACAAAAAATCTCTGTGAATGTGTATGTATGTATGTGAATCTCGAGAACCGTTCTTCCCACCGGCACGCGCGTTCTCCAGATATGGGCATAAAATGAATCCCCGAATGCGGAGCTGATGTCTGACATCAGAGTTTTCCGCAACCGGTACTGTGTGTGCAGAGATCTCCATATATTGGGGTTTGCATTAAAGGGTGGGGACAAAGGCTAACAGAAGGCAAACAGATGGTCAAAACGGGTCCTATGACAACATGACAACAGGTATATTGGGGTTTGCATTAAAGGGTGGGGACAAAGGCTAACAGAAGGCAAACAGATGGTCAAAACGGGTCCTATGACAACAGGTATATTGGGGTTTGCATTAAAGGGTGGGGACAAAGGCTAACAGATGGTCAAAACGGGTCCTATGACAACAGGTATATTGGGGTTTGCATTAAAGGGTGGGGCAGGCATAAAATGGACGCAAATAGACAGATATCTCCATATATGGGCATATGGGCATTGTTGTTCCTGAGGAAATCGGCACAATCGCTGACTCATTGTGACGTCACTTCATAAAAGGCTCTGACATCACGTACGCCAGGAGTCAACAAAAAATCTCTGTGAATGTGTATGTATGTATGTGAATCTCGAGAACCGTTCTTCCCACCGGCACGCGCGTTCTCCAGATATGGGCATAAAATGAATCCCCGAATGCGGAGCTGATGTCTGACATCAGAGTTTTCCGCAACCGGTACTGTGTGTGCAGAGATCTCCATATATTGGGGTTTGCATTAAAGGGTGGGGACAAAGGCTAACAGAAGGCAAACAGATGGTCAAAACGGGTCCTATGACAACATGACAACAGGTATATTGGGGTTTGCATTAAAGGGTGGGGACAAAGGCTAACAGAAGGCAAACAGATGGTCAAAACGGGTCCTATGACAACAGGTATATTGGGGTTTGCATTAAAGGGTGGGGACAAAGGCTAACAGATGGTCAAAACGGGTCCTATGACAACAGGTATATTGGGGTTTGCATTAAAGGGTGGGGCAGGCATAAAATGGACGCAAATAGACAGATATCTCCATATATGGGCATATGGGCATAAAATGGACCCAGTATGACAACATGACAACAGGTATATTGGGGTTTGCATTAAAGGGTGGGGACAAAGGCTAACAGAAGGCAAACAGATGGTCAAAACGGGTCCTATGACAACAGGTATATTGGGGTTTGCATTAAAGGGTGGGGACAAAGGCTAACAGATGGTCAAAACGGGTCCTATGACAACAGGTATATTGGGGTTTGCATTAAAGGGTGGGGACAAAGGCTAACAGATGGTCAAAACGGGTCCTATGGCAACAGGTATATTGGGGTTTGCATTAAAGGGTGGGGCAGGCATAAAATGGACGCAAATAGACAGATATCTCCATATATGGGCATATGGGCATTGTTGTTCCTGAGGAAATCGGCACAATCGCTGACTCATTGTGACGTCACTTCATAAAAGGCTCTGACATCACGTACGCCAGGAGTCAACAAAAAATCTCTGTGAATGTGTATGTATGTATGTGAATCTCGAGAACCGTTCTTCCCACCGGCACGCGCGTTCTCCAGATATGGGCATAAAATGAATCCCCGAATGCGGAGCTGATGTCTGACATCAGAGTTTTCCGCAACCGGTACTGTGTGTGCAGAGATCTCCATATATTGGGGTTTGCATTAAAGGGTGGGGACAAAGGCTAACAGAAGGCAAACAGATGGTCAAAACGGGTCCTATGACAACATGACAACAGGTATATTGGGGTTTGCATTAAAGGGTGGGGACAAAGGCTAACAGAAGGCAAACAGATGGTCAAAACGGGTCCTATGACAACAGGTATATTGGGGTTTGCATTAAAGGGTGGGGACAAAGGCTAACAGATGGTCAAAACGGGTCCTATGACAACAGGTATATTGGGGTTTGCATTAAAGGGTGGGGCAGGCATAAAATGGACGCAAATAGACAGATATCTCCATATATGGGCATATGGGCATAAAATGGACCCAGTATGACAACATGACAACAGGTATATTGGGGTTTGCATTAAAGGGTGGGGACAAAGGCTAACAGAAGGCAAACAGATGGTCAAAACGGGTCCTATGACAACAGGTATATTGGGGTTTGCATTAAAGGGTGGGGACAAAGGCTAACAGATGGTCAAAACGGGTCCTATGACAACAGGTATATTGGGGTTTGCATTAAAGGGTGGGGACAAAGGCTAACAGATGGTCAAAACGGGTCCTATGACAACAGGTATATTGGGGTTTGCATTAAAGGGTGGGGCAGGCATAAAATGGACGCAAATAGACAGATATCTCCATATATGGGCATATGGGCATAAAATGGACCCAGAACTATATCTGCAGTGATCTCCATATATGGACATAAAATGGACGCCGACAGACAGACAGATACAGATATCTCCATATATGGGCATAAATGGACACAGGCAAACAGATGGTCAAAACAGGTCCTATGACAACAGGTATAATGGGGTTTGCATTAAAGGGCGGGGCATTCATTCTCTATTTACATCGTTCCCGAGTTGGCCAGGTCGCCGACTAGACGCTGGGCCGCCCGAGCTTCTAGTTGAAAATAATGGGGCAGTATGTTTTGACGCGCCGCTTCCGCGCCGCCTCCGCGCCGCCTCCGCGCCGCGTCCGGTGTGTGTTCCCCTTTAGTGTCCTGCAATTCAGCAGGAGACAGTGTGACCCTACTGGTCCTCTCCTCTCCCTGTCTTGTTGCTTGTACCTTTTATATCTGTGCATTCCTTTGTGTGTTTTCTGTTCTGACTCTTGTTGTCTTTTGTGTGTGTGTGTGTGTGTGTGTGTGTGTGTGTGTGTGTGTGTGTGTGTGTGTGTGTGTGTGTGTGTGTGTGTGTGTGTGTGTGTGTGTGTGTGTGTGTGTGTGTGTGTGTGTGTGTGTGTGTGTGTGTGTGTGTGTGTGTGTGTGTGTGTGTGTGTGTGTGTGTCGCTGATGTGGTTGGCAGTGTTGGTCATAATCCAACTTTTCTTCTTTTTGGAGCGTCAGTATTCCACACAGGGAATGTTTGTCTCCCTCTTTCTCTGTGCTTCTCTCTCACGCTATTCTCTTTCTCTGTCGGTCAAAAATCCCCTCCCCTTGTTTCAGTTCAACAGTACACATAAACACATGCACATGTGTGCATGTGCCAGTGCCACTGTCTCTCGCTCTCTGCTACACTGTCCTACATCATCTCATGTTCTTGCAAGTGTAGTTGCTACAGTATATGTCTGTGTGTGTGTGTGTGTATCAGTTTGTGTCTGTTTATTTGTCCAGGATGGTGCCATTGACCTGCTGAGAGAGTTGAAGAACACCAAGATGTCCCTGGAGACACTGCAGGTACATTCTGACAGCACTCATATCTGTCCTCGACCCTCAATACCAGCTCAGAAAATTCGGCACACCAACACGATTATGATTTAGGCCATGGCTACACGGAGCTGGATATTTGTGAATCTAGACATTTTTTGGTGCTGTTGGGGCTTGCAGCCACACGAAGCTGGATATTTTGGCCGTGAATCTGGATATTTTTCAATCCGGATAAATAAGTGGAGACACTGAAAAATATCCGATTCACTGGATCCGTGTAGACATGGAACCCGGATATCTCTGAAGACTTTACTGTGTTTGTGCTTGTTAGACCTAGATATCTTTGTCGTGTGGACCTAGATATTTTTTGTGGATATCTGAAAAACCGGGATGTATGAAATATCCAGCTCCGTGTGGACCTAGATATTTTTCTATGTGGATATCTGAAAAACCTGGATATATGAAATATCCAGCTCCGTGTAGCCATGGCCTTAAGCCCCTATAGGCTCTGTCCATATTCCATAACTGTCATCCTAGTTTCCCAGAAGCTGGCATTCCAGTATCCTGTTCCGATTCAGTTTCCCCATCGCTTCTTCTGATTGGCCTATATGAAACCTATATGAAGGTGTCTTGCTGTAGGTGTTCAAATCTGCTGCCAAGCAAATCAAACAAAGCCAATGACTACTGTCCTGACTGAAGAACAGCACCTACAAATGATGTACCAATGACTGAAGAACAGCACCTACAAATGATCAAATGATGTACCAATGACAAGGCACAAACACCACTTTACATTGGAGTAGATGAGATGGCTTTGGAGAAATTATATTATAATCATATAATCATCGTATTTATATCATATTTTCTTTGTATGGTATGTGTCTCTAAATAATGTGTTGAGACTTATTACATTTAAGAGCATTACAAATGGGCATAGAAGACATATTCCCTTGCTCTTTTCTGTCTACAAATTAAATCACAAATCATTATTAAAATACAAACAATTGGCCTTCCATAATTGACTTTTTGATTTCAACTCGGAGAGGTAATTTAATGTTTAAAACGCTGTGTATGGTAACGTGACAATAATGAAAGCAATTAATCATACTATTTATAAATCATTTTGCCAAATTGCACATCTAAGTAATTTAACTTTTTAATATATATTTTTTGTGAATAAATGTTATATTGTCCAATCTGTCTGGTAGAGTATGTTAATGCAATATAATGTATACAATTGGGGTGGTTGTATTTGGTCTCCCTGACATTTAGATCCTTTGTCTGGTTTTACACCAACTTTGACACAATCCTGTGTCTGGTTTGACATGCATTTTGACCACTCCTCAGAGCAAGCAGGCAGGCTCTATTACTGTAGCTCAGCTTGAGCAAGAGACCCAGGTTCAAATCCTGGGTAGAACAGGAAAGTGACATACTGTAGTGCAGCTTTCACTTAAGAAACAACATCGAGGCTATGGAATGGTTGTAGGTATTATTATTAACAGCACTGGAGATTATTCAAATATCACAGTTTTCACCAACAGTAAATGAACATCATCCTCCATGTGCTTGCTGTGTTTTTCTGTCAGTCCACCCGGGTGGGGATGTCAGTGAATGCGGTCAGGAAGCAGAGTTCAGAGGAGGAGGTTCAGACCCTAGCAAAGGCCCTCATCAAGTCCTGGAAAAAACTATTGGGTAGGTGTGTGTGTGTGTGTCCATCACCAATATTTATACTACTGTTGAGCCATAATCGATATCATGGAAAAAAACTATTGGGTAGGTGTGTGTGTTGTAGAGCAGGGGTCTTCAATGTTTTCAGGCCAAGGACCCCTTAGTTGAGAGAGAGATGAAGCAGGGACCCCCACAACCTTTTCATAGATTCCATATACTTTTATTGTTTGGCAGCACGATTGATCATCAGTGTATTTTGGATTCATGTCAATTTGTGTTTTCAGATATTTAACCACTTGAACCGTCAATACTTAATTTACTTAATATACTTAAACTTGAACTTTCACTCTGTACTTAGTCTGCTCTTTTTCCCCTCTACGCCAAAGCTCTTTGCCAAAAATAGCTGGTCTACAAGCTCACAACAATGCCTTGCAGCATTGTGAGCTTGTAGATCGGCTATTTTTGGCTAAAGTTCTCAGAATAAGGACACTAGGGTTCAAAGTTTTTTTGTGTGTGTGTCACCAATATTTATACTAGTGTAGTATCGAAAGTCCCTACAGAAACACCAAGTGTGTGTGTGACCTCCAACAGATCATTGGCTCTGATGAAGATGCACCTGGCATTGAATGTTAATCATTGATATCTAGCACCATATAAATAAAAAGGCATCGAGTGGCCTGTGACACTCAAGTGCTTCTTTCCGTTCTCCATCATCAGATGGTACAGAGGAGAAGAAGAAGGAGGGATCTCCAGTGAGGAGGTCATCCACCTCCAAGGACGCTGGCAGTGAGAAAAGGTCGGTCTCCCCACTGTCCCTCAGTGATGATGTCACTGCACAGACAGAATGATTCAGCATATCTGCTAGTTTGGTTAACCTTTCGTATTATGAGATCTCAATTGTACAGTGAAACAAAAAACGTTGTTACTTTGGTACGCAATGTAATACAAACTAAAAGGGTAGTTGAGACAGACTTCCACACACTGAAACAATATACTACCATAGAACAAGGCACACACAGAGTAAAATCCTCAGTGTTATTTTGTCCATTTGTAAAGGTATGCACACTGAGTCTCATTCATAAATAAATGTATGATGTCTATAATATATAAATCATATATTTTTTTCATGGTCAGTCAACACATTTGGAAAAATAGAGGATACAATGATGCACTGTCAACTCAAAACTACTCATTGGCCAGCACTTTCTGAGTGGATGTGCAAGTTGTCATAGTGTGTGTTCGTTTTAAATCTGTGCTATCTGTTGAATATAACACTCTTACAGTTTACAGTTTAGGCATTTAGCAGACGCTTTTAATCCAAAGCGACTTACAATAAGTAGATAAAAACATCACAATAATAAACAAGGTTAAATGTCAGTAACAGCAATATAACAAATGTAAATGCATATCTATCTAGAAAAACAATATAATCCGTGAAGAAAAAAATGTTTCTAAAAAACCTAAAAACAAATGCTAACTAGCTTCATGTATGGACATTGATTTTTCCAGTAGTGCTAAGGGTTTAGGTGGAGTCTGAAAAGGTGAGTCTTCAGTCCACGGCGAAAGCTAGCGAGTGAGTCCGTTGTTCTAACGTGTCTTGTCTCTCTTACGTGTGAGGGGCTTATTACTCTGACAGTCTACACATGTAACTAAATTGGACCTGGACCCTTATGGCCCATTGTGTTACATATACTGTAGTTAATGAACACTCAGGATTTTACAGTGCAGTAAGATCTATAAAACCTTAACATAGTTAACCTGAAGTGCCTCCTCTCTCCTCTTCAGCAGTAAGAAGCACGTGGACCCCCCTCTTACCCCCACGTCCCCCACCTCCCCTACTTGCGCCCCCCGCTTCACCACCTTCCCACCCACCCCAGTCACCACAGACAGTGTCCGCACCAAATGTCGAGATCTACTGGTCAATGCACTGCAAACTGATGGTGAGAAGATTGATCAATAGATAGATCACGGTTGGACACAGACACACACACATATACTGTATATGTGGGTGCGTGTGTACATATATATGTGTGTACTGTAATAATGTGACACATACTCTGTATGTGTGTGCTTTTCAGATGACCATAAGAACATTGGTGCTGACTGTGAGCATTTGGCTTCTCAGATTGAAGACTATATCCTTGATAATGAGTCACAGCACACTTTTTCTGGGTGATTGAATGTACACCTCCTCGGGTCTAGTTTTAATTTAAGTGTGTACAAGTGGATAAATTAACAGTATAATGTAAGTACCATAACTTCATAATGTTTGACTTTGTTCTAATGCTACGATATCTTAGTGTGCAGACTGCACATTGCTGAAATCAGACTTCTGCATAACGGGTTAAAGGGGAAGTACAAGTCAAGACATTGAGAGGTGATTTAGATGACAATTACAACTTCTGTATTTTTTATATCCTTCATTCATTTACCACTTACACCCAATATACTTTGTTGACTGGAGTCTGCCAGGGATCTGTACTAGGCCTCTTTTTCTCTCACAGCGCCTTCCAATACGACATGTTGGTGAGCTTGTAGATCTGCTTTTTTCAATGGCTGTTAGCCCCAGAATGGGAACGCTAGGATTCATTTGGTTAAAATGAATCATTTTGTAAACATAAAGTATTTCTCAAACCTACCACACACTACATTGCTGTGTATATTTTCCTTGACTCGCTATGGTCCACTGATCTTCCAGGAGTTTAAGTCCACAGATGGGAAATATAAAGCTCGTATGAGGAGTCGGATCTCCAACCTGAAGGATCAGAAGAACCCAGAGCTGAGAAGAAATGTCCTGTGTGGAAACCTCACGCCTGAACGCATCGCTACCATGACTGCTGAGGTACCATACTCTGTGTGTGTGCGCGTGCACATGTGTGCATGAATACTAGGCATGTATGAACACATCTGCTCTCTCTGTGTGTGTGTGTGTAGGAGATGGCCAGTGCAGAGATGAAGCAGATGAGAGAGACACTGACTAAAGAATCCATCAGAGAACATCAGCTGTCCAAAGAAGGAGGAACAGAGACGGACATGTTTATCTGCGGCAAGTGTCGTGGAAAGAACTGTACATACACACAGGTACTATACTTATACTGTACACACACACATCTAGGGACACGCATAGCCCAAGAACTGCCAAGACTTTAAACGGTTGGTCAACCAAAAACAGTCAAGAACAACATTATCGACAATCACTTAAGAGGGTGTGTGCTTGTGTGCGTTTTAAGGTGCAGACACGCAGTGCTGATGAACCTATGACGACATATGTACTGTGTAATGGATGTGGCAACCGATGGAAGGTAACACACACACACACACACACACACACACACACACACACACACACTGGTATGCACTATAGATGCACATTCCTACAAAACATACTACTTCGCATCATACGTATGATACATTCTACACTGACACTGTACACAATACAATGATACTGCTAAATAGACTGGAAAACTATTGGACTTTCTGCCACAGTCCTTCATTGGTTCATATCTCCGCTCCTCTGGACTATTTTTCTCTATTGGCAACTATGCATCAGTTTCATTTGGACTTCCATAATGAGGAGTTACCCAAGGTTCAATACTTAGACTTCATCTTTTTCAACCTTTATAAGCTACATCATAGACCACATTTTATATAACACCATGATTGTGCAGATTACACTTAAATAGCTCTCTCACTGAATTGTTATGGTCCCATAGATGCATCAGTGCATTCTGAACAAACCAATGACTGGATGTGGCAAGATTTCCAACTTTTTCTTTGGTGCCTCGGAGGAAGGTCTGAAGGCTAATGGTGAAACTAGAAATATGGGTAACTAGATAAAACTTTTAAGACGATAACAAAGTTAGCCTAACCTGACTTTCGCCAGATGGTGGCAGCATTGCTTATGCATTGCTTTACCATCTGGGCTCGCTCCAGCACAGTTGATAACACTCGTAAAGTCCCGGGCCGGACCAATCAGCGGCAGCTATGGGCGGGCTCTGAGCGGCTCTGAGCCAATAGAGTCTGATTGCAGACCACGTGGAAACCCAGGAGGCGGATTCTGGGTGCAACGTCATGCAGACAGGCCAATATGAGTGGTTGGAGTTGGCACGGCCATATCCAATCACCTGCTTTAGAATTTGAAAAAATGGCCCGCCCCTTACATCGGTTGTGCTGGACCGAGCCCAGATGGTAAAGCAGAGCGTTATGCAGGCATACGCAATGCTGCAAACCATCTGGCGAAAGTCAGGTTAAAGTTAGCCTATTATGTTAATAAAATAAGAATTTGAGTTTTCATGTCCAAACCAGACCTACTGTATCAATATATACCCATACCTTATCTCCAACAGGCTAGATACATATAGCAATATAACCATTCATTGTTAATGAATGAACACTAACTGTGGGTGTCAGTACTATGATGTTACCACTAGATGGCAGCAGACATTCAAATCTCCTAATTTGGCCTCCTGCACTCCTAACTTTCCACTCGGCTCCCTCTGCCTCTTCTATCAACTCTCCCACCATCTTCTATCTTATTCTTCTTTTGTCCTGCCCCCTATCTTTCTCCTACTACTCTACCTCACCCTTCTCCCCACATCTGCCTGTTAACCTCATCTCTTCCCTTTGATAACATCTCTACACCCTCATTGCCCACTTCTTCTCTCCTTTCCCCGCCTCTCGTTCTTCTACTCTGCTCAAGCTCTCTCTCTCTCTCTCTCTCTCTCTCTCTCTCTCTCTCTCTCTCTCTCTCTCTCTCTCTCTCTCTGTGTGTGTATTGTGGTCCTATTGAGTGCTACCCTTATTTAGCAGTGAGCTGTGCTCTAGGTCAAGGTGAATGGGACTCATCCGAGGAATTACTGCTTTGTAGGATGTTTGTTGTGTTGTATAACATAAGCACTTGGCACTGAGCCCATCGCTGAAACTCCTAAACTCTGTGGGAAGCGAAGTTTTTCCATTTCCACCTGCATGTAGCTGACATGCTTAAATGCAGACACAACTGAGAACAGCCTCCCATACTGTATCTACTGTATCACATTACCTGCATGTAGCTGAAATGCTTGAACCACTTTCAACCTACGGGCTCTTTTGGGCATGTCATTATAGGCAGAATTAGCATCAATCTTTTTAGTTTATTTTGTATTTTATCTTTGTATTTTTTTAACAGATTTTGAAAATTGCAGATATACAAGTTCACAATGTGGATGCAATGCATAGTGAGCTTGTAGATCTGCTATTTTTGCTATTCATTGTACAACAAAGTACATAACACATACAGTAGGGATTAAGTGGTGAATGTAGATGGCCAAGAACAGCCTCTTTGTTTTTACATCACATCAAAAATATTTACAAGCAACCAACAGTCAGGATTTCTATGGTCAGAGCCATGATAGGTTTGATCCCTGCTACAGGGGCAGGCTGAGTGTGAAGCTTCTCGTGTTGATTCTGCCCCACTATCCCCAAAAATGTCCAGTAACTTGATCTAACAAGTTAGATCAAGAATGTAGAATCCACCTGGGGCCGATTCTACAAATGCCTTCCATATCAGTAGTTCTCATGTTCTCACACTTTCAAGATTTTTCCGAAATGTAAAAGAATAGGAGATGTACAAGCTCACAAAGTGATTTTAATGGCCAACGCAAAAATCTAAAATGGTTTAATCGGTTAAATGTTATTTGATGTTTAAAGTATAACTATTTTTGTATTTCTCTCTCTCTCTCTCTCTCTCTTTCTCTCTCTCTCACACACTTTAGTTCTGTTGAAGAGAGGTGTGGATATCACTCGCATCATGAGACAACTTGACTTTAGTTGAATTTTCTTTCAGTTAAACCTTTTAGTTTAGTTTGTTTTATTTTGTATATTTTTATACACATAATCATAATTTTGTAATATATTTGGAGACAGTTGTGTGATATAATATAACCTATATATAACTTTTTTTGTACAATGCACTTAATTCTTAACTCATCTCGTTTCATTCATTCTGTACCAGTATCGCTGCTGGTACGTAAAATCTTTGGAACTTCCATTTTGCTGTGTTTACTTTTGAATGTAACTCTAAAATGTCTTTATTTACTGAGATAATATGAATCAGAGAGTCTTGGGCTCTTGCAAATGGTTCAAAACTGCTTTGTGTAAATAAAAAAGAAATAATGCATCAATAACTAAATCAGCTTGTTTCTTTTTTATACACCGTGTTCTAGTGATCTAGAGTTTATTACAGTATTCCATGTCAGTTGTAGAGCTGAAAACGCATGGGGTTGAAGTTTTATGGAGTCAACGTCTGTTTCTCATTCATGGAAAAATAACAGGATTAGGTAAAGACAAGTTTGCATACACACAGACGGCATACGCACACACATGCACCCACTCGATATCCGCGTACACAAATTATGTACACATGCATACAAAGGGTGACTGACGTATATTATGACCAACTCGTACAGGCACATGCACAGTTCCTTTGTAAACAAAGTCGAGATAGAAGGCTGTTAAGGGTCAAGTTGCCTCACACAGACCCACAGCAGCAAGTATTGTGTTTTTAAGGACCTCTAGCATTTATACTGTAGATACTGTAGCACATGCCAGTCTGGCTTAGCCAGACGATCAGATATCTCTGCTTACTTATACATCTGGTGACATCTACATTCAATGAATGGGCTAAAACTGTGTTGAAACAATTTGGAAATAAAAACAACAGCTCAGAACAAGGGCAAAGACATAGATAGGGCTCTATTTTGATTGTCTTAAGTACCAGCTCTTATGCCTTAACTTAAAGGCCTGTCCATACTGTCTCTGACCACCAAACCTTTTATCGTAAAGATCCGGTTCAACTACAAAATGGTGTCACTTGCATCTTCTGAAAAGCATTACCCCAAATTAGAGTTTGGAAAGCTGCACGTCGGAAAATCTCTGACGAAAGGTTTGGTGGTCGGAGACAGTATGGACAGGCCTTTAAGTTAAGGCATAAGAGCTGGTACTTAAGACAATCAAAATACAGCCCATAGACTTATGGGATGGCATCAGCATTGGTTTTCAAAACAGTGGATGTAGGTTTGTTACCACTGGTTTTCTTGATTTTTGTTTTAGGAGGTCCGGTATAGTAGCAGCTAATAGTAGGCCTAATGCCTGATTCATAGGCCTACTTGGATGCACATCGTGTTGCACAACAAACATAGCCAATCTACACGCTCCCATTGTGTTTTAGTGCGATGTTGTGAGCTTGTAGATCGGCTATTTTTGGTGTTCGACTCTGACGTGCAGCTAAGTATAAATCAGGCTTAATTACAGTAAATTCCAGTTGGGCATCCTGAGCTCCACCATCTCTCTGCACCTCCCCTGCTATGCTGTGGTGCCACCTTTGGGAGGCACACCTCGCCATTTGAAAATCTCTTGCTTCAGGATTTGCCGGATAATACAATTCAAATAGCGTCACATAAAGGGTGTTTGCTAAAAAAAAAATCAAACCTCGGTTCGAAGTGGAGCGGTGAATTTGAGCAGCTGTACCCTATGTGAGTGAGTGAGTGAGTGTAAACTGTGCCTGTGAGTGAGTGGTGAGTGTGCCTGGCCTGCACAAAACAGCGCCCCTCCTTTAACTAGTGTGTTGTGTGTGGCCACTCAAGGTATTGCCAGACTACGGACGGACGGACACAGCCAGCCAGCCAGCCACATACCCACGGATATACCTGTTCATTGGGAGCGCTTTCACCGCTCCAAAAAAAGTGTGTGTATGTAATACTAAAGTTGCTCCCAAATTTTGTGACTGTACAAGTGGTCAGTAGATAAGTAAATGTTCATGGTCAGGTCTGTTGGTAGCCATAAAGGGAAAAGTCATGGAAGAGCCGTGAAGAAGAAAAGGAGGCTCCACCCCTTTGTTGCTTGGCCAAATTTTTTATCTTCTGTGCCAACAGAAAGGAGGGAGTTGAGGTCAAGACAGCAGACATGTTGGTAGGCTTACTGAACAGAAAAAAGCAGAAAAACCTAGTCCACTGTTTGTTATGACAACAACACTGATCTATTTCTATACTTGACTTGCTGAGAGAGACAGAGGAAAATAAAGAAGAGAACAGAGAGGGAGGGGGCAGCAGAGAGCGAGCAAGGGATAAAGAACAGAGTTGGGAAGAAGACAGCTGGGGTTAAGAGAGAAAGACCTTAATCTCCACTATGTTATTGACTATGCCGGGGTTTCCCACTCCCCGGGCCGGGTATGACACAAGAGCAAAATGTGAGTATGGCCAGTGTGCTTTGACAAATGATGTCTGTATGGAGACTGAACAAGAGAAAAGAAACAAGGAGGGCAGGTGAGGAAGATGAGAGAGGTAGGGGTACAGAGAACAAGAGAGCGAGCTTGGGTTTGATGAATGAGTGACAGCAGCTCTGTAATATGTTTCCTGGCCAGACAGTGGAAAGAAATGAGAGGAGAGAGTGCTGTACAGAAGATAAATGAGAAACAAAAGAAGAGTTCAAGCAAACTGGCAGTGGCTTAGGGGTACTGCAGTGCAAGCAGCCATCTGGGACCAGGAAGGTTCCCTGTTCCGTCCCCTGGCTTAGTGTCCTTGAGCAAGATGTACAACCGATGAGCAGCTTGATTTTCCCCGCCCCTCTCTGTGGGTGAATGTAACACTCGCTTAAAGTGTTACGACCCGGCCTGGGGGTCACCAGGTGTAACACAAACACATGGACTCCCTCCTTCCCAGTCCCCAAACACAGCCAGCTAATCAGTTTAAAATCCAAAAGACAGTTGAATTTATCGTAGAATTTGCAAAAGATGGATACATCCATACAGTTTGAGAACCACTGCTCTATAGAAATGCAGAACATTCAACCAAACTACCTGTGAATTATAATACCCCCCCACCACCACCACCACCACCACCACACACACCTACTGTTTCTGCTGCACTATTTGTACATTTGAGTTATATGAGATAAGAGAGAGATAGAGAGAGAGAATTTATGGAGGTGTAAATCTTGTAGTCCTACAGTCAGGCCTCTTCTCTGTCACTGAGTAATCACTGTCTGATTGGAGATTACATCTGGTATTCACACATGCATGCGCACACACGCACACATACACAGGCATGCATGGCCACATGAATACTGACATGTAGTCTGGTGCACAGTAAAATACAATGCTAATTTTGGGCTCGCTGTCCAGCGAGCACACCACTCTATTTTATATTTCTCTCTCTCCTTCATACAACTTTTTGTGGGACTCTAAAAACATCCACATACTTCTAGCTAGAAATGTCGTTAAAGCGGCCACAGGCACACTGTTGCTCCAATCCGCACCACACTTGGCACATACACTGTTCAGGGGTCTGCCATACCCTATGGTCATATTTCCCTAAAAGTCTGGGCCTAGGGGTCACCAGGTGTAACACAAACATATTAAGGACTCCCTCGTTTCAGTCTCCATACACAGCCAGTCAACTATGTTTAAAATCCAAAAGACAGCAGTTTGTCGACTTTGAACAGACATTCTCCTATCCTTACTTTTAACGCAAATAAAAGTACATATATTGTACCTACAAAAAACATCAAGTAACACAAAAAAGTAAGGCCACCCACACCTACACTATTAGGCTGACCACTAACCCATGTTAACACAATCTAAAACCCTGGTAAACATTGAACCGCAGCACCTGTGTGGTTGGAGGCTGGTCCGACAAAAGACGGAAAACTTGTGACACCCAGATTTATAGTCCCAGCCTGGTCACAGGAGCCAATCACCAACCTAGTAGTTAGCCATTCACAGTCCGACACTACTCAGCACACTCACATCAGCTAGTAAGTAACCAAACACTCAATCAGCACCATTCACCCATACAAATAAGGTGGAGAAGAAATTCACAGGGCAAGACACACAGGAAATGAATAGACAGACAGGCTCCAGCCTACTGGAGAACGATGCAAGTTGGGAATGATGCGAATAGGAAATGCATGCCCCACCTTGTTATGCAATACCCGTCTAGTATAGTAGTACCTGTTGTAACTGTCTGTCTCTCAATGTCCCTTTTGTGCCTCTATGTGGATATCTCCATATCTGTCTGTCTCTGTCCCTTTTATGGCCATATATGGAGATCCCCGGCCTGATGTTATCAGTATATGGCATATCGGGGGAATAGGCGGTTCCTGGTGCAGTGAAACGTGTAGAGTGCAAACTGACTGGCAGGAGTGGGGAATTGGACAGGTGTGGGGAATTTGCCTTTTCTGGCAGTTCTGGACAACTGCCTATCGGACCGACTTGACGCTGGGCACTGCTGCACTCCCTGGGGCCGTCTGCAATGTGTGGCCAAATAGTAGTCGGTCGAACGGTTCTCGAGATACGTGGATTACAAATCTACAGAGATTCTACAGGGATTCCCTGCATTTTTTGTGGGCATGTTTTCAGGCCAAGGACTCCTTAGTTGAGAGAGAGATGAAGCAGGGACCCCCTGTACTTTCATCTTTTGACAGCACAATCATCTGTGTATTTTGGATTCATGTCAATTTGTGTTTTCAGATATTTAACCACTTGAACTGTCAATACTTAATAAACTTGACCTTTTACCCTGTACTTAGTCTGCTCTTTTCCCCCTCTACACCAAACTTCTTTGCCGAACATAGCCGATCTACAAGCTATAGTGAGCTTGTAGATCTGCTATTTTTGGCAAAGGTTTTCATAATAAGGTTCAAATGGTTAAATATAAAAAAGGAGAAAAAAACGTACTATCACTCAAAGATTTGGAGGACCTCCTGTAGTAACTCTGAGGACCCCCTATAGGTCCCGGACCCCCTGTTGAGGACCCCTGCCCTATAGGATCATAACAATAGTCACACTATAGGGGCACTGACAGGGGCCCCGCAGGGGCCTTAGGGGCACACACATGTGGGGCGCTACAGAGTTACAGACATTTTTAACATTGCAATTAGCCTTAACTCAGCGACCACATTTTTCTGATCAGTGCAATTTAGGATTATATATTATTTAAAGGCTGTGTATCAGTTTGAAATGTAATCTGAATCTGAAAGTAGCCTGTCTCTAACATTTGAAATAATTGTAATGGGGTAAAAAGTATACTATTTGCCTATAAGATGAAGTATTACAAAAATGGAACACTAAAAGCACATACTGTAATATAAAATAGTTTTTGAGGACAATATTTTCCACCAGAGCCACTACTGTTTATTCCTTTCAAATTCTTCATGCCTTCTTTGCCTTTAAAGTTACATTCCTTTCAAACACTCATTCTGTTCAACACAAAATGCTTTTTATGATCAAAGTATTCATGCTTTTAAAGCAGTATTAATATTTACTCAGTAGTTACTTACGTATATTTATACGAATTGTCCATTTGAAGGAATATTTCTCTCGAATGCTATTTCTAATCAAAATATCAACATATTTTATACATTTTATGAGGGCTTTTCAGCAAGCCCACGCTGTTTCTACAGGAACTACCTTTTGGTTTATTCATTTGTAACTCAGAGTGCACAAATGTAACAAAAGGAATCCTTATGGGTCCATTTGGTTACATTTGTAGATTTTCTCTTTTTAGGATATGTGTGTGGATTTACAGACAACTGAAAACAGGAGTGAGCAGGTAGCTACAAGAATGCTGTAAGAGTGTATGTGTGTGACAGAATTAATATTAAAACACAAACATATCAAGTTACAGTAAAGTCTGGAAAGAGATGACACACAAGACACCAATGCATGTGTATGCATGTGCAAACATTTTATGCACGCATGCGTGTTTATGTAGTGAGGTGAGGTCAGTACACATCTTCGGCATATATCATTTTCTTGTCACTGGCTTTATGCTTGTGTTAACTGTTTGTTTGAATTTAGTTTCATCTACTGAAATGAATGGAATTCATTTGCTTTCTTGAAGACCAAGCAAACCTGCTTTGGAAAAGGTTCAGTATGGTTGTCAAATACACCAGAAGTCATAGTCAAAGGGCCAAACATACTGTATGTCAGACCACTGAATGTCTGTCATCTGTCTGTCTGTCTGTCTATCCCAACTGCCTGCCTGTCTATCTGTCTGCTTGCTGCCTGTTGGTCAGCCTATACAGTGTATTTGTGGTGCCATTGGCTGTAATATATCACATAATATAGGTACTTTATTCAAATTAGATGATTATTATCATCATCCCTCAATGCCTTTATTTGATCTGGATAAAGAGTAGTGATAAAATGACCAGCAGGATGATAAACTTGTGCTGATTGGTCAGCTGCTGTATAAGCCCTAGGGCTGCAAGTGCAGCAAGTCTGAGCAGACTGCCGAACATGCAGTAAAATTACTACGTAGTACTTACCCCTATATAGCGTACTGTAGTGTACTGTGTATACAGACAACCAGATGACCAGAAGAAGGAAAAACTGTAGTTAAACGGCTGGGGCTGCGTTCGACCAGAAGTAAAATCGCTAATTGCAACTTTACAGTAAATGAGTGTTGGGCCAATGTATTTTGGCTGTTGAAGTCATGCATTCGTGAGTTGGTATAGGCAAACGGTGAATTTCAACCACTTTTTTCTTTTTGGATTATTGTGCATCTATAGTCATCTTATAGAAAAATGTATATGTTTTCTTTGCATTAAAAACAAAATCTCACACACACACGCACACACTGAAGACAAAATTACAAAATCAATCAAACTGTTGTCACTGTTTGCTGTTTATATTTACAATTAATATAGTTTTTAACAAAATATAAAATAAATAACATTGATAATACTAAGAGAAATGCATTCTTAGTGACCAGTCTGGTTACGACTGAGGCATCTTTTGTTTGTTGTCTTCTTCTCACAGAAATACAAACATGTCTGTGGCCCTCTCCCCCAAAACTACACCTCCCATGAATCACTGGGGGTTGGCTGGGTTGTAACAATCATAATAACTACCGGTATACATGTTATTTTCCATCTTAGTTTATAGTTTTCCTTTTTTGCACCTGGGATGAGTCTCCCGCCCCCTCCCTGAATCAACCAACCATGGCACAGCCAGGGGGCCTCCGGCAGCCAATCAGACAGAGCAGTGGCCTCCCGAGTGGGGCGCTCAGTGACCACGGCTATGCGCCATGACACTTTCGGTGGCAAAACACGCACTGGAAGTTTGATGATTACGTGGCAGTGAATGCAAGCCCGCTGGACAGCTTTAAACAAACATTATTTCTGAACGATTGCGACCTTTGTTATATAATCACTCCAGGAATATAAAAGAAGACACATCACAGGTATTTTTACAATCACTTGCTTTTCGATGTGCACAGTAAATAATGTTATTGAGGCAGCTTAACAGCGGCAGGTATAGTTTCTGTCTCAGAGCTATCGCGAGATTTGGATTTGGATGTACTTTGTGCTCTTTAGATACCTCTATAAAATTATACAGTGTACGCCGTACACACCAAAATGCAACACAGCAGAAAACAATATGTGACATTTATATTCCTGAGCTGAGTATTTTATAAAGGTCCATATCGTTCAGAATATTTCTTTTGTTCATGAGCTGTCCAGCCGGCTCTCATAGACTCTAATGTTATTCACCGAAGATCCAGTGCGAGTTTTGCCACCGAAAGTGTCATGGCGCATAGCCGTGGTCACTGAGTGTCTTTTCCTTATCTCTTGTTCCTAGCACTTTGTACAGTGGTCAGGTCAAAGGTGAGAGGTCACACACGGATCAGCAGAAGTAGTGCCCAGACAGGCTGTCCTGGTGTATGGCGTATGTTTTATGGAACTCCAGTGTTTTATTGCATCATCGGTGCATGTGTGGATTGGTTGGCGTTTGCAAGGTCTGGGTGGATCATTACTTTTTTTTAAAGACTCCTCTTTGTGGAAAAAACGCTGATGGAGAGGATAATTCTATAATCCTCAGACATTATTGTGGTACATCATATACAGTTCTCTCTTTAAAAAATACTTTCTGTCTGTCCATCCATTTGTAAATCAGTAGTTGAAGGGAGGCTGTAGTCACTGTCCGTTTGTCCATCTCTCTTTCTGTCAATATCTGTCTATCCATCCATCCATCCATCCATCCACCCTTCTGTTCATTAATCACAGCCTGGGCAATACTAGATTCAGAGAGAGAGAGAAAGCAAAATACGTAACAGGAGCCAACATCTTCTGTTCGGTTAGCATGAGGAGGGATGGATAGATGGATGGAAGTTTTATAGTGGAAACATTTTAATCCAAGGCGACAGTTCAGGCTGTGACAACCATTGAAGTCATAATGGCGTAGGGGTGGAGTCAGAGGAGAATCTCTGTCAACCATTGGCTGATAAGGCAGACTGGTGGGTGGGAGGGGCTTCCACTGAGAATACAGAGCTGACATAGAACGGTGGTTCTCAAACGTTCATGTCAAGGACCCCTGGGCTGCAGACCCCCACCAAAATATTTTGTTCCAGGGATCCCCGTACAAGATTTGTGTTGTTATATACATATACATTTTTGAATAGCCGATCTGAAAGCGCACAACGTGTCGCAATGACGACAGCATGAGCAGCATGGAACCCCTTACATGACCCCTGGGGGTCCCCGGACCCCAGTTTGCAAACCACTGACCTGGAAAGAACACAGAACACATTGTCGAGGAGAGGACAACGTGACAGAATGAGAAGTGTGAAAGAGGTCTTTCTTCCTTCTGACAGACAGGACAAAAGCGAGGAGGATTGGTTGTCCCTGAATCATACGTAGGAGTGAGGAGGTGTCGGTGTGTCTCTCTCTCTTTATGACCTAGAGGAGGGGTCTCTCCCTAGGACAGTGGTTCTCAACCTCCTCTGGAACAGGGCCCATAGTCTTTTTTTTTGTAATATTAGTTATGTGTATTATCATTAACATCTTAGTGTTTGCCAATAATTTGGGGGCCCACTAGCTTTATCCTCATGGCCCACCAGTGGGCCCCGGCCCACAGGTTGAGAACCACTGCTAAAAGACTCAGAGGAGGTGAGGAGGTACATGTCTCTGTGTAGGAGTCGGAGGAGGTATGTGTCTCTGTCTAGGGCCGAGTTTAGACGACAACGGATCTCTGGAGAAAACGGCAAAGTTTTGTTGCGTTCTCACTCGTTATTATGCATTCACATGGAAACGCATCAGTAATTGCAAATGCTGTAATGTGCATGCCATGTCGCTAGGTGGCGGTGACGCACAGATAGACGCTTGACGCCGGTGTACTTCCTTTTTTTACATTCACCATGGTAACGTGGCTGCACTTTGTCTGCATGTGAGCCATGACATCACGCGTTTTGTCGCTTCCTGTGTTTTTCCTGTTTAGATGGAGACACGAGGCATGGTGTCTTCAAAGATTTCCATCCTGGAAGGTGGTTTCACTTTGTTGCGTTTTCAACCCCCGAAAACGCCGTTGTCCTCTTAAACGGAGGATTTTATTTTGCCGTTTTCTATAGAAACCGTGTCCGTCTGAACGGGCTCTAGGACTCAGAGGAGGTACATGTCTCTGTTTAGGACTCGGAGGAGGTGCGCGAGGAGCCTCCGTGCAGCAGCGAGCGGTAGATGCCGGAGGACAGGAAGCGTGGGTATGAGTCCCTGTGCATGAGGGTGTAGATCTGCAGCTGGGCGTCCTCAAAGGTGTGGGGCGTTGGCTCCTCCATCCGTCTGTTTATCACCTCCCTTACCCGAGAGTCCAGACTCACCTGCAGGAGGAGGAGGAAGTTTTATCAGCAAAATGGAGTCATCGATATCCATCCAACCATCCATTCGTTCAGCCCAACATCCATCCAACATTATCTCTCTGCTAACGTGTCAAGCCATGTGATATAATGACAAAATGATATGGTGCATTTATATATTGTCTTTACAATGATTGTGCATTACATTCATTCATACATCGATGGCGGATGAAACAATGCAAGACACCAAGCTGCTCATCAGGAGCAATTAGGGGTTTGGTGTCTTGCTCAAGGACACATCTACACTTACTCTGGGGAGCCCGGGATCGAACTGGGAACCTTCCGGTACCCAAGCGGCCACTCTACCTCCTGAGCCACTGCCGTCCCAATATACTATAGCATTGAGTTAAAATGTAAATATATTTTGACACCCAAAGTCACTGGTCTTTCTTACGCACACGCACAGACACACAGACACACACACACACACACACACACACACACACACACACACACACACACACACACACACACACACACACACACACACACACACACACACACACACACACACACACACACACAGTGCTTTCAGTGAGGTCAGTCCAGACGGGGTTTTCATGTTTATGGAACAAAGCGTTTTTCTACGTGTTTTTTGAAAGGCATTGACAGACAGACAGGCAGACAGAGTCACAGAAAGATGTACATGCAGACAGGCAGTACAATAGACAGACCGCCTAAAAGCAGATGATGGGAACCTGATAGACAGACAGACAGACAGTATGCTGCTTAGTGTCCTACTGGTAGTGCATGTAGTTTGTGTGTATGTGCATGAAAGTGTTTAGAGTGCTGTGATTCACTCACGCACACACACGCGCACGCACACACACGCACGCACACACGCACGCACGCACGCACACACACACACAGAAATAGCAGCAGTGTAGCAGACAGGCGTACTGAACTAAAAATACTTTTGGTGTGTACACATGGCTTATCTGTGTGTGTGTGTGTGTGTGTGTGTGTGTGTGTGTGTGTGTGTGTGTGTGTGTGTGTGTGTGTGTGTGTGTGTGTGAGTGAGTGAGTGAGTGAGTGAGTGAGTGAGAGAGAGAGAGAGAGAGAGCAAGAGACGAGAGAGAGAGAGAGAGAGAGAGAGAGAGAGAGAGAGAGAGAGAGAGAGAGAGAGAGAGACTGTGATAGCCAACTAGTAAACTACTTTATTTTTAGAACAAGAAAGCAAACGAGGAGCAGTGCAATGAGGTAGTTTCTTGTCTGCACAGATACAGATTGGACTATGTTTCCCTAAACAATCCTATGTATTAATAAAAGAAAGATGTGAAAAGAGAAAGAAGTGAAAGAGACAGCAGGACAGCGGAGGAAAAGGGAGGACACAAAGAGCAACAGTGGTAGGCTTTTCACCTCTTTGGGTGACAATATGGAGATGTAGTCTTCGTAGATGGTGCGAGCCTTCTCCTCGATGGAGGTCTTGTTGATCTCTTCTTTGAGGTCCTCACAGGCCAGCCAAAATAACATGTTCTCCTCGCTGTACTCCGTACGCAGGAACTCCCTGAACACATTCCTCCCTGCTGGGTTCCTCATCAGCTTGTCAAACGACTGAGACCACAGGCCTATCTCATCTGATGACGGTTTGGTGCTGGAAGGAGAGAGAGAGAGAAAATTCATTCATTCATTCATTCGTTCATTCATTCATTCATTCGTTCATTCGTTCATTCATTCATTCATTCATTCATTCGTTCATTCGTTCAGTCAGTCAGTCAGTCAGTCAGTCAGTCAGTCAGTCAGTGCCAGTGGTTAATTCCTTCATTGGTCAGTCATTCATTTTAATTAAGTAAGTAGGTTGGTGTGGCTTAGTGTTAGTATCAGCCAAGCAAAGAGTGTGTCTATCGTCTTTGCAAGGCGCCAGACAAGACATGGATTGCTGAGGTGGAGCACCACACCTATCATCAGCTCATGAATTACCGCACATTATAGCCGCACCAAGCCATATTACTGCACTCCACTCCCAACTCCAGAGCGTATTTCAGAATGCACCCTTATTGAGTGAGAGTTCACAAAAAGCTTAGATTTTGGAAAAGTAAATAATCATCTTCTTCGCTCTAGGTATACATGCCAATGGCCAATGCCAAGTTGAGATCAATTGGTAAACCCATTGAGAATAATGTATGAGGATAGACATACAGTAGGACAGAGCTCATTTTATTGTAGGATAGTAGGATTTTATTGTCTCGCTGCCCGGGGGAACAAAGGTCGAAGGTTCAGACATGGGAATTTCACTTTCTGTGGTCCGTGTGTGTGTGTGTCCGTGACTGTGTGTGTATATGCCTTTATTTATGTAGTATTTCACTCACACGCACACATGCACGCACGCACGCATGCACGCACAAACAAACAAACAGACAGTACGCGCACGTGCGTGTGCGTGCTTCAATTTGGTATGGTGTCATTAAACTAAATAGTTAACAGTGTTTATGACATAGCCTTTGGTATGGTGTCAAGTTATACTAAACACTTAACAGTATTACTGATGTAACTTCAGTCTGGTAGGGTGTCGTATTGAACAAGTTAATGAACAGTGTACGCAGCTTCACATGACATATTGGCGTGTTATTAACGTACCAAGCTTCACAGTTTAGTATAGCGTCCATCTTTGTGTCGTGTGATTTTCTATGCCTTCGCCTCTTTCTCTCCTCTTCATTCCTGACAGTGGGACAGACATGGTCACATAGCTTTCAGACAGCTAATACATACCTACACACAACTAGAAGTGCACACACAGACTTATCGTAGCACACATAAAATGCATGCATGCGTTTGTGAGTGAGTGAGTAATGTGAGTGCATGCGTGTTTCCGTGCATGTGTGTACTTGGGACAAAGATCCCCACAAGTAAAGTAGCATTTGAGAAATGACTATTAGGAAAATATTTGTGTTGGTTTAGGGTTAGGGGTAACCATCTATACATACATTTTAGAACTGCAGCCAGCGGTTTTTGTTTGTTTGTCAGTCAGACACGACCAAATGCAGCACTCCAATTGGCTAGGACTGATCACGTGGCACACGGAGTTCCTAACCGGAAGTGCGTCCGGCGGTCAAATATGTCCGACCGGAAACGTGCGCTGCGGCACAATAGTTCCGCCACAATAGTTCCCCCCCGATTTTTTTTTTTTTTTTTTTAACTTTTTTTTTTGCTTTTTTTTAACTTTTTTTTTTTTTTTTAACCCGCGAACCTCTAGTAGAGTTACAATTCATCTACAGGACAGACCACCTGCCCCCAGCTATTCATTTCAATGAAAGTTGCTCGCCAGCGTTTGAAGTACCCGGAAGAACGCTTGATTTGAGCACCAGATTTTGCTGACCAAATGCGGAAGACTTGATATTGCACTAA
Organism: Nannobrachium achirus; assembly: GCF_963921795.1. NCBI lineage: Eukaryota > Metazoa > Chordata > Actinopteri > Myctophiformes > Myctophidae > Nannobrachium > Nannobrachium achirus. The sequence continues at coordinate 34,925,942 of NC_137818.1, read as the reverse complement.
GTATTCAATGGGTAAACATATAGTGCTGTTTTAAATGCAGAAGTATAGCAATCCCAGATTTGACCACCAGGCGACGGCAGCTTCACTGTTTTACCGTGGTGGTTCTGGGGTCTTGGGGGTAACACTTTACATCAGGGGTCTTCAACGTTTTCAGGCCAAGGACCCCTTAATTGAGAGAGATATGTAGCAGGGACCCCCACAACCTTTTCATAGATTCCATATAGTTTAATCATTTGACAGCACAATCATCGTGTATTTTGGATTCATGTCAATTTGTGTTTTCAGATATTTAACCACTTGACCTTTCACTCTGTACTTAGTCTGCTCTTTTTCCCCTCTACACCAAACCTCTTTGCCGAAAATAGATACAATAGCTTGTAGATCTGCTATTTTTGGCTAAAGTTCTCAGAATATGGAAGCTATAGGGTTCAAGTGGTTAATATAGAAAAGGAGAAAAAAAGCTTCTATCACACAAAGATTTGGAGGACCCCCTGTAGTAACTCTGAGTACCCCCTAGGGGTCCCGGGCCCCCTGTTGAAGATCCCTGCTTTACATAGTATGTGTTAGAATGAGTCAGTTACTGTATAAAGACACTATAACTGAAGTTATGGTTATAATGTGCTGTTCGCTGAGCTTCTAATGCATAATGACCAGCACTTATAATACTTCATAAACCTTGTTATAAGTTGTATAATTTATAACGAGTGTTATGAACCATTATAAGTGCATTATAATGCCTTATAAATGTGATTATAATGCATCACAGACCCGTCCTTTAAGTAAAGTGTTACTGGTTTGGGATTAGACATTTAGAGGTTAGATTTAGGGGTTAGGGTTCCAGTTATCCCAGATGTACACTTGAAAAAATATTTAGTATCATTTTAAACTTGAAGTACAAAGTTATTTTCAATCAGTTCTAACCAAAATGGCTATTATCTCAACGTTTTCCTCGCAACATAATCACTAAAATATCGTCACTGTCGGGCAGAAACCTCGTGTACGTACGTCTTTTGGTAAAGCAAAGCCCTGCTTCATCATACAAGACTGTCGCACAAATCTAGTGAAAACAGCCACTCTACAAGCACACAACGCCTCGCATCTGCTGTTTTCGCTAGTTTAGTACATTTTATAGATGATAAATACAAAACAAACGGTTGTGTGTGTGTGTGTGTGTGTGTGTGTGTGTGTGTGTGTGTGTGTGTGCGTGTGTGCGTGCGTGCGTGCGTGCGTGTGTGTGTCCTACCATGCACAGCTACAGCAGCAGCACCAGCAGAAGCAGCAGGCGTTGGACCGCTGGGAAGTGTGAGTAGTGGTGGCTAGGCCCCGCCCCCCTCCCCCGCCTCCTGCATCTCCCATCACCCCCCCTCCTCCTCCTCTCTCCACTGGCACTGGTCCTGTGTACTGTAGAGAGAGAGAGAGAGAGAGAGAGAGAGAGAGAGAGAGAGAGAGAGAGAGAGAGAGAGAGAGTGATGGAGGTAGAAAACAAACTTTATTAAGCACATGATGCCTATCGTCCCTATTCTGGACATGTCATAATAGGCGAACAAATTTTGAACTAAAAAAGAAGCTCTAGTTTAAAAGCTAAGTATAATGTTTACATGCATGCATTGCACACACATGGACAGAATAATAAGCGATCTACTGTATATAATTTTGTTTTGTACAGTATTTAACCCTTCTGTCTTTTTTCTCTCCTTGGCAGAGCAGAGGAAGAGAGAGAGAGAGAGAGAGAGAGAGAGAGAGAGAGAAAAGAAGCTCATACTACATTTAAAAATCACACTCGTGTGAACTGAGCGGTGGGGTGGGGGGGGGGGTGCGTGTGTGTGTGTGTGTGTGTGTGTGTGTGTGTGTGTGTGTGTGTGTGTGTGTGTGTGTGTGTGTGTGTGTTGCAGTTGATGCACAGGCCAGGCTAGACTCAACAGCACCTCTCTGGTCACCCAGGGTACTCAGGCTACATACACCAGAGGCTACAGACACACACACACACACACACGCTATGGAGACGGTGTGACCACCGCTCAAAAATTCAATGTGAAAATTTACTGATACTGTAGATAGATAGACAGACAGACAGATAGATACGGTAGATAGATAGAGGAAGTAAACGGCAGGATATGAAGACAGACAAAGCAATGTGATGCATCATCTGATTGTACGTGACTTCTAGCTCTCTCACACGCAAACACACACACCAACAAACGAGCGTGCACACACACACACACACACACACACACACACACACACACACACACACACACACACACACACGTGCACGCACACACACACACACACACGCACGCACGCACGCACACACACACACACACACACACACACACACACACACACACACACACACACATGCGCAGACACACATGCACATTCACACAGCTACACAGGCACACAGAGTGGCATGTCAGATGGCAGGGTTTCATCATTAGATTAGGCGTGTCATGTTATTTTTTAATTTCCCTAAAACATTCTGGCTGCTCTCAAACCACAGCTCTGCCAACATTTGTCCCCAGCTGTCCCCTGTCTATCTCCCAGCTACCGTAAAACTACTAATATCTCTGTCCCAGTCCGCTTCTCGCCTACTGTAAAACACCCAATATATGGGATGTACTCTCGGATGCTTGAGTACCGGTATTGATCATTGCCACTATGCTTGCCCTGTCGTACAGTGTGTCAGAGTGTAGCTACCATAAAACAGCTATCAAATTACTGCTGTCTTGTTCACACACAGATCACGTCCACAGCATAGTATTTACTCAGAGTTCCGGGTGTCATGTCATTTATCTGAGCCGTGTCATGGGATGCTGGTAGATTGACACTCACACAGACACACACTTTAAAACCAGTGGTGCAACACTTTGTTTACATTCTAGTCTATTCTTTGATAGTGTTATACTAGGATGTAAACAAAGTGTCGGCCCGACAATGGCCAAAATTATTATTTTATCATTATTTTATACTTTTTGTGGTTAGTAGAAACACATATATGAAGCTTATTCTTTTATAAAATATTTTCGAAACATTATTTTTATTTTAGCATCCGTTTTTTCAAGAAAAAGTTGACTATAGCTCCTTTAAGTAGAATTTTGAGGTATTTGTACTTTACTTTAGTATTTCCAATTTCCAATACATTAACTTCTACTCCACTATATCTCGGATCAAAATATTGTACTTTTACTCCACTACTGTACATTTATTTGAAAACTTAACCACTTCATCCTTTTGGCCATTTTAAAATAGACAATCTACAATCTACAAGCAATATTGTGAGCTTGTAGATCTGCTACTGTATTTTTAAAATATTTTTATATATTTGAAAACTAGGACATTGTGCATAATGAGCACTTTTGGTACTTTAAGTACACTTTGATGCCAATACTTTTGTACTTTTACTCAAGCACATTTTGAATTCTGGACATTTACTTGTAACAGAGTATGTCTATATTGCAGATACTTTTACTTAAGTAAGACATGTGAGTACTTTTTCCACCACTGATTAAAACCTGGGAGCTGACCAGAACAACCTCAATCTGCTGTTGGCCACTGAGACGCTCCGGTGAAGCGGATCAGTGCCTTGCTCAAGGCACTGAGTGGTGGCCGGTGTGGGGAATCGAACCGGGAACCTTTTGTTACAAGCTCGCTCCTGCAGCGCAGGAACAGCACACATGTCACCAGTTTCACCACAGCTACTGGTAATGCTGGGAGGAGCGGTTTAACTACACAGCCCAGATGTCTGCACGCAGAGACATGTCAGGAAATAGCGGGAGAGAGAGAAAAGGAACAGAAAGATAGACAGAAAATAGGGGGAGGAGAGAGAAGTGACAACAAGAGAAATAAAAAGAGAGAGACACAAAAAGAGGGAGAGAGAAAAGACAGTCTGACAGATATTTGGTGTACTGCAAATACTGCATTCCTATCAACAACTTTCCAACATCCCATCGTGCATTGCGCAGAAGTTGCACGGAGCTTCCGGCGCCGCTGCCGAGTGTGATCTACAAGCTCAAAACGGTTGCATCTGCGACGTGAACTTGTATCATGTCTGCTGTTAACCGGAAGTGTGGTGCAAAAGATTCTCCAGTAAATTCCCGAGGAAAGAGGTGGTTAGAAACACACATTCCAGTCTACATGTGCTGGCACGCGCACACACATACACAAACGCAAACAAAGTGTTCACAAACACACATATGCTAACACCCACGTGAGTACGCACACGCACGCACGCACGCACGCACGCACGCACGCACGCACGCACGCACGCACGCACGCACGCACGCACGCACGCACGCACGCACGCACGCACGCACGCACGCACGCACGCACGCACGCACGCACGCACACACACACACACACACACACACACACACACACACACACACACACACACACACACACACACAGGGGCCGCCTGTGGGTTTGAAGTTATTTAGAGCTCATTTGTAGCATCAATCTCATATTATGGCTTCATAATCGCACAGCCTGATTGCTTGCAGCTCTCAGCGTGTATTTGGTTTACTCTCTCCTTCGGCTCATTGCTCAATTCAGTGTTCAAATACGGTATGGAGGGGTGGGAGAGAGACAGAGATTAATTGGGGCGATTTTGGTCCAATTCGCCACTCCCCACAGTCACGGGGCTGTTCCTGTTTCGAGTTGGCCTGGCCAGAACCGATTATCTGCTAAAAGAATTATGCTGTATTGTGAGGGGTTTAAAGAAAAAATAGACAATCTACAAGCTCACAGCATGTCACGAAAAGGTGTGAGAACCAAAGCCAATGTGCAGTAACTACGTTTCTGGACACCAACTTATTTGTGTATCCCAAAGAAGGTCAAATTAGCCTTTGTGTTTTTGTGGGATAAACAATTACCTCAAGAAGAGATATAAAATCAGTGTAATATGACTTATATTCCTATATGTCATTTGGCTGAGCAGTTGGAATACTTTTAAACAACATTTTCAGTCAAACTTTTGTTCATAGTTACTGCACTCTGGCTTTGTATATAGCTTCTTTCAGAGCCGATCCATCTATAAGAGGAAGTGTCCCTGGAATAAAGCAGAAACTTTGCCCAAATATGGAGTCATCATTCATCATAGGCTGGCCACATGATGCCATTATTACTTTTAATGGCCTTGTTGTTTTTGCTGTTTTAGATGATATCTGTCCTACTGTCTTGCAGTGTGTCAGGCTACACACACACGCACGCACGCACGCACGCACGCACGCACGCACGCACGCACGCACGCACGCACGCACGCACGCACGCACACACACACACACACACACACACACACACACACACACACACACACACACACACACACACACACACAGAGTAACTGTTGCCCACATGTGTTGCACTCGACTCTCCTTATCTCATTTGCTTCACAGCTGCCACATTGTATTTTTTACGGTTGTTAGCTTGCCAAAGTGCACAGAGCCTCGGCAAATAGTTTTGAGTGACAAATTTGAGGCACTCTGGACAAAAGTCAAATGATTGTACTTCCTCTTCCCATGTCTCTATATAGCACGACTTGGCTTCACTCTTGTTCTGAACAGCCAGAAAACAGCACAACATAAGTCACATTTGAGGCAAATTGACAAGGAAAGGCAACTGCTATAACATAACAAAACATTTGTTGCACTACTTTATGTGCATGAAATGAGTGGCTAATCCAATCGCATGTGAACAAATGTCCCCAGTCTTATTTCTTGCATGTCTCTCTCTGCCCTCAGATTCGCTGTCTCATTACAGTCTCCTATCCGAATAAAGCAGAAAATGCTGAACAATAATCTTTAAAAAGTGAATAAATTGGGGGCTGTAATGTTAAAGCTGTACATTACTCAAGTAAATGTGCTTAGTTACTGTCCACCACTGCTCAGGATCAAAACATCTGAAAGAAAATATAGTCGACTGTAAGGAGGGTGAGAAAATGGATGATAGAAAGAGAGAGAGAAGAAGAAAATGACCAGTAAGACATAAGCGACGGTCACGTCGCATACACAAACTTTAGAAGGCAGTTGTAGCCAATCAGGAGGGAATATGGGAAATGGGACAGATCCATGTTGATGACATGACTTTAGAGATAATGTGTTCAACAGAGGGCTGGGGCTGTTATTTTTTAATCTTATTTATTTTGTTTAGTTTGATAATAATAATAATAATAATAATAAACATTCTATTCTTATGTAATAATTGCCATCTGAAGGAGTTTGCTTGTGCTACACATGCCATGCCTTGCTACATGTTACGTTACCTTAAATTATATTCTCTCATCTTACCTTGTCTGCTCTTAAAATATTGACTTAAAGCAGCACAAAGAAATATCACGTTTAAATCTGAATGTTGCTGTTTTGTCATCCAATTACTTCACTGACTCATTGTCCTTTTAAATGGAACTCCATTAAGATTTACGATGTTCTGTCAGACTAATGATCTCATAATGAGCTTCATTGAGCATCATTGAGTTTGTGTTTTAAGTTTAAGTTTAAGTTTGTGTTTGATTTCACCTCAAATCAAATGATAGCTGATATCACACACACACACACACACACACACACACACACACACACACACACACACACACACACACACACACACACACACACACACACACACACACACACACACACACACACACACACACACACACACACACACACACACACACACACACACACACACACTAGATCTCTCCTGAACTCCAGAGAGGTTAAAAGTTTTTCCCAAGACAGGAGCTTGTCTTTGCTCCTGTCTTAACATGTCCAACACACACTACATATCTCCTAATATACTGTGAACTCTCTTTCTCTCTCTCTCTCTCTCTCTCTCTCTCTCTCTCTCTCTCTCTCTCTCTCTCACACACACACACACAAACACACACACACAAACACACACACGCGCGCGCGAGCGCGCACACACTGTACATAAATACAGTCAAACAGAGCAGTGTGTTGACAGAGTCAAGTGCTTCTCCACTGAGCAGACATGTTCACCCCCAAATTCACCTCCTCTCCTCTCCTAATATGGCCGTGATAGTCTAAACACCACAACCACAATACACACAATACAGACACACACGCTGCCTACACGTGATATCCACACACACACAGATGACGTGTGTGTGTGTGACCGCACATGCACTTTGGATCGGTGGTTCTCGGTGCGGGCTCCCAATTGCTTCTGGGGGACCCTACCCTGGACCACAGGTTGAGAAACAGTGGTGAGAGACGGACCAAGTTGAGAGGGAGGGAGATCAGATCCTAGACCAGCTGTGTAGTGGTCTGAACTCTGAACCACTAGTCTGTGCACAGTCAAAAAGAGTGTTCATTTAACTCCATTTGGATAAATTAACACTAAAAGGATTTGACTGTGTGCTGTTGGTGCTTAATGAATAGGACGTTAAGCCAGTTATCAGGAACCACTTAAATCACTATGCCTCGTTAAACCAGTTTTAATACTAGCTTGCAGTCAATCAATCAATAATCAATTAAAGCCTTAAGCATGCTAATTGCTAACCCTGAGCGTGAAGTCTCGTTTGCAAATGAGAAGAAAAGAACAAAATGCTACTGAACAAATTAGATAAAAAAATATACAGATACACAATGCAACACAGAGAAAATCCAATAAACCTTGCAGTTACAACCAGTTCTACAAATAACATGATGTTAACCAGCTCCCACTGACCAGAAATGTGTTAACCAGTTGAAGCACAATAACCTTCTCAACACATGGCTATTCAGTTACAACATATAATGTTATTAGAGTCTCACCACAGACCAGGCGCGTCAGCAGGTCAGAGATGAACACTCCGTCTGAAAGTCCTCAGAACATGTCTTCTGCTCTGTCTTTCTTTCTTTCTTTCTTTCTGTCTATCTGTCTTGTTTTCTCCCAGTTTTTCAAGTCATAGGTCACAACTTAACGCCGGGAAGATAAAGATTGGAGTCGTCCACTCGTCCTCAGCCTCTCCAAATACACAGGAATGAGAGAGAGTGAGAGAGAGAGAGAGAGAGAGAGAGAGAGAGAGAGAGAGAGAGAGAGATAGGAGGAGGAGGATTAAAGAGAGCCATACAAATAAGAAAGAGAAAGAGATACAGCAGCTGGAATGAAGGAGGGAGAGAAGGAGTTGATAGAGAGATGGAGAGAGAGAGAGCGCGGAAGCAGAGTCAGAGGTATTGTGACATGCAGAACTTCCGCCCTGATGAAACTTGATGAATCAGACACACACGCGAGTGCACACACACGCAAGTGCACACACACACACACACACACACACACACACACACACACACACACACACACACACACACACACACACACACACACACACACACACACACACAGTCCTCACCCACAGCCATACGGGTGTATTCTCAATAAGCTGGCTTAAAGAGAAGAGCCTCTCTACAAAGAAAAGCTACATTCCTTCAACTAACTGTGATTATGGATCAGGTCTGGTCTGGTCTAGACTTGACTAGAGAGACACAAAACACATCTACATAACGACTAGAATCCGGAGAAAGCTTCCAACAGGACTGTTAGGTCTGATCAAATATCAACCACAAAGTTTGATGTGATGCTCTACACCAGTGTTTCTCAAACTTTCAAATGTCAAGGTCTCCCCTTAACTCTGACAGTGTACAAATGGATTTTTACACTGTCAGAGTTACAGACTTGTATGGGTCAATTTAGATCCCCCTAAAGGAACCCACAAGTCCCTGGAATCCACTTTGAGAACCACTGATCTACACTCTACAGAGAATTGAACCCCCAACCCTGACATTGTTAATGCCTTGCTCTACCTGACTGCCTTCTATTCTGTTCTATTTTATTCTATTCGATTGTGATCTTGCCACGATCTCGCTCACGTTACTTCAGCATTTTTCTTGTTCTTGTTGTTATCTCTGAGCAAACAGAAACAATTTCCAAATCAAATGAAACGTTGGTTTAGGCAATACAGTAAATGTTTGAAATATGATGTGAATATTCACTATTTACAACAAAAGTCTATGGGGTCGTAGTCGTACTCTCTTAACTCATTGAGTGCCTATCCCGAATTAGTTCGGGATATATTATCGCATCCCAGAGTGCCTATCCCGAACTAGTTCGGGATATAAAAAATCACACTCGTGTGAACTGAGCGGTGGTGGTGTGTGTGTGTGTGTGTGTGTGTGTGTGTGTGTGTGTGTGTGTGTGTGTGTGTGTGTGTGTGTGTGTGTGTGCCCCCTGTGTGTGTGTGTGTGTGTGTGTGTGTGGCCCCTGTGTGTGTTTGTGTGTGAGTGTGCCTGGCCTATGCCTGGCCTATCCTGAACAACAGCGCCCCTCCCTTAACATGGTCAGAAAAGGTTACTGCAGGGCCAGGCTACATACCCGGAGACAGACAGACATACAGACAGACAAACAGACAAACAGACAGACAGACAGACAGACCCACACACACGGCCACGTATAGGAGCGTTGTGACCACCGCTCAAAAAAAAAAAAAAAGAAAAAAAATTGAAAAATTTTTTTTTTGAATTTTTTTTTGTGGACCCCATCAAATCTAGTGAACATGATTTCAATCGCGATTTTGCATGTTCCACCCCCATACAACCCCATCTAACATACAGGGCAGCCATGTTTGTTTACATAACATGTAAAACATAATGGCGATTATCTCAAGAATGCCTGAACGGATTTCCAATCGGATTTTTTTGTTTGAAAGCTGTGAACAAACTGCACAAATCCACTCCAATGCAATCCAGGATTGCATTGGATTTTTTAGAGCTCATTCTTCTCTGTTTTTTTCCCATGCATGAGGTGTGCAAGGTTTAATCATGGCTAAGTTGACGAAAATAAGGCTTCTAAAATGCTTGGTAGCCAATAGCTAACTTCAAGCTAACTTCATCCTCTTCCTGTACATGCACAAAGGAAAGTGTTCAGGCAAGTCATGGCTGCAGGGCTTCTGCATATACCAGCATATCTCTATGGGATTTTCTATGGCCACTGGGCGCCCTCTAGTGGTGAAAGGGGTGGCACTAAATGAGTTAATAGCTCGGGCTCCGTCTATTTACAGAATGGTGTTAGCCTGGTTCCAGCCCATAGACCCGACCACTCTCAGAGTGGATTGTTTCTCTAATAATATTTGATTTCTCGAGCCAAAATGACGGCTCCTCCAATTAGCGCAGGGGGTGGGGGTGGGTTTAACAAATAACCAATCCGTGCCGTCAAAGTCCCTCCCCTCCAGAAATCGCTCAAACAGGGCACAATGTCAGACTCACGCTTCAGCTGAGTCTGAAATCAGAATGGTGCATCACTTCATATTCGGGTCAATTAACTTAGCTTACCTGATCATCATAAGTCAAGTGACAACAGGCAACAGGTCAACATTGAAGCAAACCACCGCTGAGTCAGGGTTATCATTTACCAAAGACAAAAAAAGTCCTGCAACTTAAATCTATTACAAAGACTGCATTGGCTACCCAAAAATCTATAAATAATTTACAAGCTATCGTCACATTGCAATTGAATGCAGAGTGTGGATACCTTGTAGATTTGTTTTGTTAATTTCTTAACAAATTAACAAATTATACTATGTTGCGTGATGGAGTATAAAGATAGATAGATACCTTTATTATCCCGGAGGCAGCACGGCAGTTTAAGGTTATTTACAAAGTTACAGAGAAGTATGAAAAGAAAAGAAAAAAATGGTAAAGTGTACACAGTAAAAGAGCAAGGTACACCAAAAAAGAGAAAGAAAATTATATACATAAAGTGTCAAAACAGTCAACGCTCATAAGTGTAATAGCAATACCTAAAAGCAAATCGCAATACTTAAGGGGAGCACACACTGGACGCGGGCGGCTGCGCAGCGTCGCGGTATCAACGCACATGAAGTGCCACGTGGTAACCCCAACTGGATGCGGCGAGCTGCCACACTGCACATCCATTTCCCCCGGTGGGGAGAACCATGGGAGAACATGTTCACCGCGCGGCAACGCTGGAAAAATAGAACAGCGGCGTATCGGCGCGGCAGGCGAGGCGGCAGACCTGCGGCTGCGCGCGTCTTGACACCGCCGGTGTGGGTTAGTTCATTGAAAATAATGGGGCCGTATGTTTTGACACGCCGCTTCCGCACCGCCTCCGCGTCCAGTGTGTGTTCCCCTTTAGAGCACAACTTATCAATACAGTGCCAAACAAAAGTGTCCACAGTCAATGTTAGTCAGTGCTACAAGTATCTCATCACCATGTCAAACACAAGCAAAATACTCAATACTAGTACTAACACAATTACCCAATAGTGCAGAGCCAAACAAAAAGTGTCCAATGGTCAGTGCAAAAAAATCTAAATAAAACAAGAAAGGGTGACACTGCAAGACGCACATGAAAACCCTCCCTGGAAAGGTCCTCAGAGGTCAGAGACAGTACAACTATAGTTCCAGTTAAATTAGGTTACAGTCCTAGGTTAGGTAGGTACTGTAGTCCTTGTCAAGTGCCTGTTGTGTGTCTCATTGTATAATTTTCCTCTCTTACTCCCAGTAACTAAAGATCTCAAGGTGGAGATCAATTAAGCTTAATGTCACAGAAACCTTAATCATTTGATTGGAGCAAGGAAACATTTGCTAAATAATCAAGAAGATCAAGAACAAGAGACAGATACAGAAAGAGAGAGAGAGAGTGAGTGAGAGAGAAAGACAGAAAGAGTGAGGGGTGACAAATGAATGAGAACTGGAGAGTAAAGCCGGGTATAAACTGTTTTGCGCGCCGGTGTCTGTGTGTCTACCAGCTCAGACGATCTACAAGCTCATTTGCACGCCTGTACATCTGCTAATTTTGGTGTGCTAGTCCTGGAGAGATAGACCACAAGGAAGAGCGAGATCAGAAATTGGAGACAGAGAGAGAGAGAGAGAGAGAGAGGGAGAGAGTGGCAAGAAGTTAGCAAATGTAAGGAAGCGATAGACCAAAACATTAGGGTAGATGAAGAAAGAGAAGAGTAGACAGAGGGTCAGAGATGAAAGGAAGTTGTAGAGCAGGGGTCTTCAATGTTTTCAGGCCAAGGACCCCTTAGTTGAGAGAGAGATGAATCAGGAACCCCCACAACCCTATCGTAGATTCCATATAGTTTCATTGTTTGACAGCACAATCGTCAGTGTATTTGGGATTCAGGTACATTTGTGTTTTCAGATATTTAACCACTTGAACCGTCAATACTTAATAAACTTGACCTTTCACTCTGTACTTAGTCTGCTCTTTTTCCCCTCTACACCAATCCTCTTTGCTGAAAATAGCCGATCTACAAGCTTGTAGAGCTTGTAGATCTGCTATTTTTGGCTAAAGTTCTCAGAATATGGACAGTAGGTTCAAGTGGTTAATATATCTATCACTCAAAGATTTGGAGGACCCAATGTAGTAACTCTGAGGACCCCCTAGGGGTCCCGGACCCCCTGTTGAAGACCCATGTTGTAGAGAACTAGTGTATAGAGAGTTAAAGTGTATAGGTTGTACCCAAACATTTCTGAAGTGCCAATTTAAGGAATTTTTAATAGTTCTAATATGACAAATTAAAGATGGGCCAAATTGTAAAATATTTCAGGCTTAAAGCTATACTGTGTAAGTTGCTCAACTAGTGGTCAGTAGCTCTATAGCAAACCGCGGTCGCGTCCGCATCTTTCGGCCGTTTTTCGCCGCGGACCGGGCCTCACACCCCCGCGTCTGCCTCCACCTCGCCGAGATCTATCTTTAGAGGGGTCCCTGGTTCCTGTGCGTTCAGGCATTCCGGAGAAACGGACTCCCGAGTATAGAGACACACGGGCGCCTACAAATATGGCCGCCCTATTGTGATAGCGACCCCACTTCAAGATGCGCTGTGATTGGCCGGCAGTGTATAACCCTCGCTGTGATTGGCCGGTAGTGTATGATGACGTAATTTTTCCGCGAAAACCGGGGCCCGGTCAGGATCATAGAAAACATATAAAGAGAAGGCTTCAGAAGCTGAAAATAACGGAGTGGGTGTTCTAAAACTTTAGCGATTTAACAGTTAGGACAATTTTAAGATTTGTTTTGTAAAAAAAGTTACATGGTATAACTTTAAATTGTGAAAATAGCCGATCCACATGTGAGCATGTAGATCTGCTATTTTCACAATAGAACGTGTTATACAAAATGTAACGACTCAACTCTTAGTTGAATTCCTTTCAACTTTTTTGCTGTTATTCAGGACATATTGAGGAAACAAAACTAGCAGAGTTTGGTTTTGTTGCAATTCTGTATCCTTGTTTTGATTCAAGGAACAAAAATATAATCAGAAAGGGCCAAAAAACATCTTTGGTGGGGTCATACTTACAGGCCATTTTCAACATTTTCCCTTCATAGAACTCCTTGCAACATTTTTTTTGCTGTTATTCAGGACATATTGAGGATACAACATCAGCAGAGTTTGGTTTAGTTGCAATTAGTGGGAGGTTGACCCCCATTTTTGCCTAAAATTCTTGGACTAAAAGAGAAACAGTAGAGGAGAGGAGAGGAGAAGCATTCTAAGCTGCTATTGGTTTACCAGTATGTCCATCATGCTGGGTGGGCGGGCAGGTTAGTGTGTGAGTCCTCAGCGCTGATAGCAGCATGGACACATGCATGTCATCCCCCGTTCTGTTGAAGACCTCTCCTTCACACGCACGCACGCACACACACACACACACACACACACACACACACACACACACACACACACACACACACACACACACACACACACACACGTACAGTCACACATGCATACAGTCACATAGGCACATGCACAGAATATGGGGCATGCAAAGAATGTACATGCCCATACACACATACAAAGATGATGGCGAATGCACAGAAACATAGGGGCACATTTATTTATAGAATTGTGGGCACACACACATGCAATCACCGCACGCCAGTGCGCACGCACGCACGCACGCACGCACACACACACACACACACACACACACACACACACACACACACACACACACACACACACACACACACACACACACACACACACACACAGGGAGAAAGAAAGAGAAGCCAAAGTGAGTACAGTGCACCAACAATCTACCTCTCTCTCTACAAGCCACAGCCCCTGATATGATTTCGCTGTCAAGAGACTTCGTGGCCATTAAATGTTAGACCAATCCAGAAATGGCGCAGGTTCCACTCTTCTCCACATCCCAGGTTCTACGTCCTGGGCCGCCTGACCTGTGTCCAACATGGGCAGACGTAATAAAACCCTACTGTGTCTGTGAATGTAGACGGTTCACTGTGGTTCCATTCAGTGCGAGGGCAACTCAACAACCCGTGCAATGAAACTGAATTACAGTAAGAGGTTTTCGCATGAAAGAAATTAAATATGAAATCATGTTTCCTTTCAGGTCAAAGAACAGCTGTATGTCCTGCTGACATACACACAACACCTCAGAGCAGTCAGGAGTAGGGCATTAACGACTTGTGATTTTTGTAAGTCGACTCGACTCAGTAAAAAGTTGAGTTGAAGTCGACTTTATCGTTTGATGACGTCATCACATCACACACCCCAGATGATTAACTTAATGTGCAACATTGTTTTCTCACCCAACTGTAAACAAACCAACACAAAGTTTAAGTATATAGATCTGCACATTTCTAAAGTGCCAATTTAAGGACTGTGTAATACCTCTAAAATTACAAATTAAACATTGTCCAAATTGTCAAATATATAGAGGCAGAAATTGTTAAAATAGACGATCTACATGAGCATGTAGATCTGCTATTTTCACAATAGAACCATGTTATACCAAATGTAATGTAGCACTGTAATATTAGATCATTCCGTCCTTGACAATAAGCATTCCTACTATTTGAATGCTGTACAGACGCACACATGGAGCAAAAATAATGATAGAAAAAAAATACAAAGGATTTTTTTTTTCAACTTTGACTTTCGACTTTCTCTGGTGGGAGTCGACATTGTGTAATGTTGTCGAATCTTGACTTGTTGAATTTTTCATTAATGCCCTAGTCAGGAGTGACAAAGCACAGATTCCAGGTGTTTCTCACAAACAGCAATACATTCAAACTGGTTTATCAAACGTTTCCATGCCATTGACCCCCAAGGAATCATCATCTCTGGCTGTGAAATAGCTTACAATTCTTTTGCATAACGTCAGTGTAACGTTTTCAATTAAACAAAGGTTACTTTTGATACAATCTCTCACTGGTATATTTTTCAAAATAACCATTCCACGTGAATATGTTTTTTGGTCACGAGTGGCTGTGCCTTACACTCATGCCAAGTGACCATTGGAAATGTACCGGAAATGAATGTATTTATGTATACGTTTAAGTTAATACAGATCAGACCATTTCTGAAAACGTTGTTGTGTCCCAAAATAAGTCACCTTGGCGCTACGACACTGCAGCATTTACGTGGTACATCCGTGTTTTTGTTTCCAATTGAATTACTTTTTCTTTGCAGTATAATGACATGCCTAAAATAGGGATGCCAGGTTGAAAGTGGTTAAACATTCAATCTTAATACGTATGATTGAATACTAAACGACATCCATTTTGAAGCTTTCAACCAAACCAACAATATGACCATGGACATTGTGAAAGGAACAATTGTGTTGCATTTGACATCCTGTACACATCCTGTGGTCGCTTTGTACTGTACTACTCCTCTGAGTACTAAGTAACTATGTTTGGAAAATTGTTCACATATACTTTGTCACTGTGGGCATAGGCGATTTAGCCTCTGTCAGGAGGCAAGATTTTGTCCAGGGAGGAGAGGGGAGGATCATTATTATTCTTGTTTGATACATTTTCAGAGGAAAGAACTATGCTCGTTAACCCGCAAGGCAGAACAGAGAGAGCTCTATTCATGGCGGTCACTTTATTAACACCTTGTTATAAGTACCTTGCAGATCCATATAAGAACTCAACAAATAGCTAGATGAATCGATGAATCAATCGGAAAAGATTACGAAAAAAGAAGAAAAATAATATATATTATTATTTGTATTTATTTTTATTCATCAAAATATCTGATATGTTTTTTTTTTTTTTTTTTTACTAAATGTAATCAAGAACAACACTTTCCCTCTCTCTCTAGTAGAATTAATCAAATAAAACCATAACATAACCTAAACCATAACATAGCACTGCTGCACACACATAGTCCTATCACTCCTATTCTGGGTCTAACATTCTGTGAAAATACCAGAACTACAAGCTCACAAACAAACACGTTGTGAGCTTATAGAGCAAAGCCTGGTCGTGACCCAGGGCAAAGACTTAATTCGGCCCTGCACCTGCACATGCACGCACGTGCGTGCGTCGCGTGTGCGTGCGTGCGTGCGTGAGAGAGACGGAATACGACAGGAACAGAACAGCTTCCAAAAGAGGAAGTGTGCAACAGACACTGTGGGGAAAGACGAGAAAAAAGGAAGTGAAGACAAAGAGGACAAGTAAAAAAAAAAAAGTAACAAAACGGAAAAAGAAGAGCTTGAATGCACATTTTTGTCGGGCTGAGATGTCCTGGTTGCATGAGCCGACTCAGCGCTGTTAACGAATTATGTGCCGTTATGGACAGAATAGTAAATATTGACCAGGGGACTGCGTCTGTGACTGACTGTGGCTCAAAGGGACTTCTCCCAATCACAGCGCGTCCTTGCACAAGCTCCTCCCCCTACTCTCCTCAGCTCCGGGGGGAATAGCACACTCGCGTCTGGCCCCGCTCAATTGTGAATTAATTTCCTCATCCAAAAGAGTTGGGTGACCATCAGGGCCCAGTATTGTTCTGGCCTTGTACGATGAAGCAGGGCTTTACATTGCGAAAGAACGTACACATTTGAAACTTGGAGAAACGAGGTTTCCACCCGACAACAACGTTATATTACTCCAATTTTGTCCAAAACTCAGACAAATTGATATACGTTATCTCTGGAGTTATCAAAATGTATAAGACCAATTTTTCAGATGCCATTCCAATTGGCTATGACTCCAAAGTCTGCAGGCCCTGCGTAAGTGCGTAGGCAACCTGGCTTGGCAGAGAACTGCACTCTTAGGAGCACACTTTACTGTTTTACTTTATTTATTTACACAAATACACTATACCCCATTGAAATGTCCGGATATTATGAAAGAATAGATAACGCCCAAGCCTAATGCACAGTTAAATCAATTTTTACACTCTCACTTTGAAGATTGAGGATCAGGTGATCAGCCACGCTTTACATGCTGTGCTCCACTGTTTCACAATGTCGGATCCGGGGACCACCAGGGGTCCAATGAACCCTGAGGATTATACAGTGTAAACTGGGGTCCCAGACTTACAAAAATGTACGAAATGGGGGTTCATGACCACGTATTTAATTTGGCCTGACCAGAAACGGGGATAAAACCATAGAGGAACTGTATAGGACAGGGGTCTTCAACAGGTGGTCCGGGACATCTAGGGGTTACAACAGGGGGTCCTCCAAATCTTTGAGTGATAGAAAGTTATTTTCTGCTTTTTTATACTAACCACTTGAACCCTAGTGTCCATATTTTGAGAACTTTAGCCAAAAATAGCAGATCTTCAAGCTCACAACGCCTTGCAGCTCGAGGCGTTGTGAGCTTGTAGATCTGCTATTTTTGGCAAAGAGCTTTGAAGTAGAGGGGAAAAAGAGCAGACAAAGTACAGAGTGAAAGGTCAAGTTTATTAAGTATTGACAGTTCAAGAGGTTAAATATCTGAAAACAAATTGACATGAATCCAAAATACACTGATGATCGTGCTGTCAAACGATGAAACATTATGGAATCTATGAACAGGTTGTGGGGGTCCCTGCTTCATCTCTATCTCAGCCTGAAAACGTTGAAGACCCCTGGTATAGGATGATAAAACATATCCCCACCCGGCCATGAAAAATGAATGACCAGGTGAGGGAGGTGGGATCAAAAGAAGAGGCATAGATTCATCTTTACCTCCTGTCCCTCCCAGCAAACCCAACCATGCATCAGAATATTATCCAACATGTTTGCCCACAGACACTGTCAGCACTCTAAGTAAGTAACCACACAACTTGTCTGCTTCACTTCTCATTTGCAGTGGTGGAAAGTAACAAAGTACATTTACCGTACTCAAGTACAATTTTGAGGTATTTGTACTTTACTTGAATATTTCTAATTTCCAATACTTTTTAATTAGATCAAAATATTGTACTTTTACTCCACTACGTATATTTTAAAACTTTAGTTACTAGTTACTTTTGATTATTATTACAAAACGTACATCACCCACTTTAGCCGTAATACATTTTGGCCATTTGAAAATATGCGCACATGGCTGGACAGACAACATCTCACATTCACTTCAGCACACACACGCACGCACGCGCGCGCACGCACACACACACACACACACACACACACACACACACACACACACACACACACACACACACACACACACACACACACACACACACACACACACACACACACACACACACACACACACACACACACCGCGGACAATGGGACATCAACCGCAGTGCTCCGGTGCTTAGGGAAAGACACGGCATGGCTGCTAAAAGCACCTCAGAACGGCGGAGGAGAAGGCTTGGACCCTCGTTACTAATCTGACACTGTGGTTCCCCTGACACATCACTGTGACATCACAGGTGACATCACAGTGATGTCAGATACTAGAGCAGGGATCTCCATTTATGGGCATAAACAGGTGACATCACAGTGATGTCAGATACTCAGAGCAGGGATCTCCATATATGGGCATAAAAGGCATTCTGTTAGGGATCTCCATATATGAATATAAAATATGTTGTATCCCAGATGATGCCCTATTAGGAGAACCACACTAACAGTCAGAATCCATATATGGCCAAGACCAGCATGTTTTCACCCTTGACGCCGTGTCATGTCCCCCACAGCGTCAGTTCGAAAAGCGCTGGGATGCTTTCATCGTCTAGCTGAGACGTGCAGGGAGAGTGTTATGTGCATTTACCTCCCTGGGTGGGAAGTGAACCACGGCCTTGGTTATAGTGGGCACCGTGCTCTGCCGACTGAGCTAGCGAACGGATGGCCAAACAGTAAACACCCTTTTTTTGTGCCTTTATCTTTGAGAACGTGGATACTGTGGGACTGAATATTTACTATTCTGTCCATAACGGCACATAAATCGGTAACGCGTCGTGGATAGTGGCGTGGGCGGTAGCGCCAGGTAGCTGGGAAACCAGCGGTTTCAAATCCCACTAGGGGATTCCCCTATTTCTTTTTTCTTATGAAGTGCAGCACTTTCAGCGTCCTGCCCGGACGCGCTGAGATTATTTCAGCGTCTTAGTAAGACGCCGTGGGGGACATGACCCAGAGTCATGGGTGAGATGCAGTAGGGGTGAGAATGTGTTGCCAAGACAGATGGCCAAGACAGATGGCCAAGATAGATGGCCAAGACAGATGGCACGACCTCAACTTGCTTTTCGCCCTTAGGCGTCTTACTGGTATGTTATGTGAAACGGCACATTTTTGGTTGGGTTTGCTGCTCTGACATCACGCTGACATCACTGTGATGTCAGGGGAACCACAATCGTAGAATCCCTTTTATGCCCATACATCCCAGATCCCAGATGCCACAATCCCAATTTGTAGAACCTGCCACAATGATATGGGCTGTCTTGGCCATCTGTGTTGGCCATATATGGATTATGTTAGTGTGGTATGTGGCAGATGTGGCCTCCATATGGGCATTCCCATATGAGGTCAGATGGCCAAGACATGGCACGACCTCGCTTGTCGCCCTTAGGCG
>NC_137818.1:34853651-34903651 GCF_963921795.1 Nannobrachium achirus | reverse complement strand
TATGTATATGTTAAGGTCAGCCATTCTTTTAGGTTAATTTGTGATGATGATGTTGTTGACGATGATTAGGCTATGTAGAAAGGAACGCATTCTCACACCGGTTGTGTCAAACAGGTGTTGAGTTGGAACAGGATTTGACCATTTAGAACCTGTTTGAGGCGATGGTACTGTCCTGCTGCAACTGGAGTCATGGGACGGTCCAGAGTGGCAGCCATTACTGTGGTGTAAAGTAGCCTCGCGTAGCCAGCCAGGCTTACTCATCTGCGTAGAGAAAAGCCTGGTTACGATGTGAGGCTGAGACAGCATAGAACGGTGCTACTTCCGCCGGGAGAATGTTCCCGGATTTTATTCTTTTTTCACAGTGTGGTACATCCCCGCTGGCGAAAAAAACTGTTCTACTTCTCCCGACCCTTCGGATGCGCTCGTAATAAACAATATCCAAACAAAAACATGGATTCTGACAAAGGACACCTATTAAGAGCGAGTTAAGAGCTACAATCTATTTTGGTTTGTTTCGCTGGCGGATGTAAACAGACCTGCACTGCGTGATTTAACATCCCTTAACCTCAGCACTTCCGCCACTTCAGTTATGCAGCCCACGGTGGATATTGTGGCCAGGGTGGGTGTAAAGCTGCACCGCTTGGCACTGCAACTACAGGACAAGACCTGTAGATTTGTCTATCACTGGTTCTCAAGGTACATTCCAGGGACTTTGTGGGTTCCTTTATGGGGGTCTAAATTGACTCATACAAGTCTGTAACTCTGCCATATCTACAAGTTTTCAACGTCCCATCATGCATTGCACAAGGTGGGCAGCAGTTCCAGCATCGCAGCCGAGCCGAGCCGAGCCGAGCCGAGTATGATCTACAAGTTCACAACGGTCGCATCTGCAACACGACGTGAGCTTATATGTCAGCTGTTCTCTACATGCTTACCGGATGTATCCCACGCACAATTCTACAGTCAATTCCCGCTGAGACAGGTGGATACAAATGTATAGCCTACTGTCAGAGTTAAGGGGAGACCTTGAAATGTATACGTTTGAGAACCAATGGTCTATAAATGCAGCTGGAATGGCACTGTCGACAGAAGTGGACTTCGCACAGCTCTGCAAGGCCATTCACTCACATACTGCTCGCTTGGAGAAGCCTCGCGAGGCTCAACTCCACTCCACGCGGCCTCAAGTACCCATCATTTCCCTCTAGTGTGGTGGTGTTTACCTGCAAAAACACATGTATTTTATGGTGTTTTTACTGTTTGTTTTGGTAAAACAAAGTGTGTTTCTGCACACACTACTCCAGTGGTTGATAACTGTTTGTATAGAGGGGAAATTATTATATTTTTTTTTTATTGTTTTATTATATGTAAAACAGGGCAAAGTTTGTTTTTAGTGGACATGTGAACTAATACGCATTCTGCATTACCCAGTGGGCGGAACTACCGGGAATATTGAACAATGACCTGACAGGGCAAATCCCATCACTTCAAATGGGTGATCTATGGTCAGATTTTACCCCACCTCGTTACTGTAGTAGCTACAGTACTACTTATACAAATCAGGTGTGAAATGATCGGTGCAATTTATGAGTTACTTTCATTAAGCGTCCCGTGACGTTTGGCCAATGTGACCCTGGGCGTACAACAAACTTTGGGTGCTTTGTGCAGATGTAGGCCAGATGTAGGCCAAGCTTCGCGTCCCTGGGCGTACAATAAACTTTGGATAAAGCCAGATGTTGGAGCTATAGCTCCCTCCAGGAGCACCGCTCAAAAAAAGAAAAGGAGATCAAATGACAAAAGGTAGTGGCTGCTATTAGTCTACTTGCTCTGAACTCATGCACACACACACACACACACACACACACACACACACACACACACACACACACACACACACACACACACACACACACACACACTGTACTGATTATCGATCAATACTCCACAAACCTGTTTGAAGCCATTCAGAACCTTCAATGAGGAACTTTTATGTAGAGAGGGAAATGGAGGAGGTCTTCCCACCACAATGTTATGAGTGTTCATTGGAGAAATACAACCAACTAAAACATTAAAATGTCACCTTAAATACAGACTTTAAAGAGTCAAGCAGAGAGCGAACAATTCAGTCATTTACCAATGCTCTCTGAAAAACCCAGTGGCCAACTGTACAAAACTCTAGTTGTACCGGGCAGCTCATAGCTCCCTCTGTGTGTGTGTGTGTGTGTGTGTGTGTGTGTGTGTGTGTGTGTGCGTGCGTGCGTGCGTGCGTGTGTGCGTGCGTGCGTGTGATTGAGTGAGTGTGCGCACGCGCGTGCATGTGAGCACCCACGTGTGTGAGAGACCTTTCATCTCCTGTGCAAATATTCCCAAATGTATCCCTATAAAGAGGAGCTTGTGTTCTTATAGTCAACTTTCCTCGTGGTTATAAGCGATTAAGAACATATCCACATTAAAGTGAATTATCTTTACATCATGTTTCACCCAGAGCTATTTCCTGGTTCAAACAGACATGCATACAGCAGGGGGCACCAGATACCACAGAGAGAAACACAGTTGATTGAGGGAGAGAGAAGAGTGGATGGGGTAGTAGAATGAATGAAAGATAGAGGGGATGGAGGTGGAGAGAAGAATGGTACTGAAGAGAGGGTGCAGAATGATCGATGCAACGATTAAGAGGGGTTGGTAAGGACTAAGGAGAGAGGTAGAGGAGAAGAAATGGAAAGAACAAGGGATATGGGGGTGAGAAGGGGGAAAACCGGAAGAAGAGCATGTGAAAGGCAAAGGGTGAGGAAATGAGAGAGAAAGAGATAGCCTATAGGAGGGAGGAACAGAAAGAGAGAGGAAGAGAGGTGAAAGAAGGGCAGTATTAAGAGAGGAATGGAGGGAGAGAAAGAGGGGAATGAGGAGAGCTGCATGCTTTACTGACATCATCATCATCATAATTATCATCATCATCATCATCATCATCATCAACATTGTCATCTTCATCATCATCATCATAATTATCATCATCATCATCATCATCATCAACATTGTCATCTTCATCATCATCATCATAATTATCGTCATCATCAACAGAAAGAGAGAGGAAGAGAGGTGAAAGAAGGGCAGTATTAAGAGAGGAATGGAGGGAGAGAAAGAGGGGAATGAGGAGAGCTGCATGCTTTACTGACATCATCATCATCATAATTATCATCATCATCATCATCATCATCAACATTGTCATCTTCATCATCATCATCATAATTATCATCATCATCATCATCATCATCAACATTGTCATCTTCATCATCATCATCATAATTATCGTCATCATCATCATCATCATCATCATCATCATCATCATCATCAACATTGTCATCATCATCATCATCATCATCATCATCATAAAATACCTAGTAACCTCGCAACCTCGCGGTGATCGTTTACAATGGGCCATTTGATCCGGTCTAGGCGGAAACCACAAGCAGAAGAAGCGGTGCATGTCGCTTTGGTTTGGTTCCCCCTGTTTGTTTCCCCAATCCCTATTAAAATGCTCGAGTAGTCTGTAGTCTTGCCAGTCACAACGAGTTGGACTACAGTATAAGATGCATATACCAAACGAATTTTCCAAAGGAAAAACTACGCCGCATCAAGGGGTTTATTAGGTAGGCCCTAGTCTCGCGTGGCCAGACTGTTGCCTCCGCGATTTGGGCAAATGCTCCTGGCATAGTCTGGCAAACGGAAGAAGAAACGATGAGAGCGAGATAAAGCGGATGTGACGCAACCGCTCCCTTGGTGCAGTAGCAATAACATGTCCTACTGGAAGTGTTAAGTCTCCTTTCAACATTTCTGGGGGCTTTATTTCATCTTTCTCTGGTGTTATTGGTGTCACCTCCATGATGTTTTCAAACGTTTTCTTAAACTATACACTCACTAGAGGTTCGCGGGCCTTCGGCCCGCTCACATCTAGTTTAAAAAAAATAAAAATAAAAAGTAAAAAAAATAAAAATAAAAAATAAAAATGGGGGGGAACTATTGTGGCGGAACTATTGTGGCGGAACTATTGTGCCGCAGCACACGTTTCCGGTCGGACATATTTGACCGCCGGACGCACTTCCGGTGTTGTCCGCAAATCTTTCTTGTGTGGATCAGCTGCCTCTGAGATTGAGTGGGCTGAGTGGGCTGGGCGTGGGCAGCGTGGGCTGGGTGGAGCGTAACCGTGACAACAGCTGCTTGCAGGCTGGTGCAGGCTTGTTGTATGGGCTGGTGTAGGGTTACAGATCCATTGGCTGGGCGGACGTTAAGATCCCCTGGACTGGGGGACGTTATAGCCAATTGGAGTGCTGCATTTGGTCTGTTGGTGACACTCAAATACCGCTGGTTGCAGTTCTAAAATGTAATATAAGATAACAATAATAGGCAGCTCGAATGACTTTGTCTGAGCTATTGTGTTTCTGTTATGTTTCCAATGGGACTACAGTTCAGTGCAGCAGTGGCTACTTCCGATACTCGCCGTTCGGGAGCTGCTGTTCCAGACTCTATATAGTATTCAGAGATTGTGGAATAGTTGTCTGGCTACGCGAGACTAGGTAGGCCCTAAAAGTATGTCCTTGGGTTAAAACTGGATCCGGTTTGATCTTTCCGGCCAAATTGTAGTCCTTTGAGAACGACAACATGACGTAAAGTGGTTTCCGCTCCCACCCGGATCAAACCCTGAAAAGTGAAGGGATCCCAGGACCCAGACTATTACAGTGGGAAAACACTGGAACAACCATATCCACAATGAAGATCAATCTCGTGGTTTATCACTTTTATAAAACGTTTTACCAATATAACATGCGTGCGTGTGTGTGTGTGTGTGTGTGTGTGTGTGTGTGTGTGGGTGTGGGTGTGTGCGCGCTCACGCAGGCGCACGTGCGTGCATGCCTCAGTGTGTGTTGCACATGCAGTACCTTTAATTTGCCCTGGTAAAACTATAGCCAACTTGTTGAATGCCCTCTGCTATGCACCTCATGCCCACAAGGGGGCAATACATCTGCATACCACCACATAGCAAGCCAAGACACAGGGCAGATGGAGGCAGTAGGCCTACAGGTCAAACACTGACATAGGTCCATGATATACAATAACTGTTTCCCTGGCTGTGTTATGTGCACAACATATCAACTTGAATTCAGCCTACACTTCTACTGTTGTATAATTTAGTATCTGCCACCTCTGCTCCTTTGGGCTATTGTTCCGGATGTGCAGGGTTTTAGATGGAGGGCACAATAACCGTGTATAAATATTTGATATAGGCTCGCTCAACTCATTTACAAAGTTTTATTTTTAAATAAACACAAATAAGAATGTTCTTGTATTTGAGTTAAAAGATTACATGCTGGAAAGGCAAGTGTTTATGTGTCTGTCTGGGTGTGTGTGTGTGTGTGTGTGTGTGTGTGTGTGTGTGTGTGTGTGTGTGTGTGTGTGTGTGTGTGTGTGTGTGTGTGTGTGTGTGTGTGTGTTTGTTTGTGTGCATGTGCATGTGCGCGTGTGTGCATGCATGTGTAGTTTCAGCCCCGGGTACACGTCAGTCCTTTGTCATCCTCCAATATCTCTTCCACCCGCTGTCTCTGGAGAGAGAGAGAGAGAGAGAGAGAGAGAGAGAGAGAGATTGAGGGGGAAGGAGAGAGATATACAGTCAGAAGGACAGAGCGTTAATTAGCTTGGATAAGTGGGTATGGACATTCAGACAGATAGAGACGTGCTTAATTGGAATGTGTCTAATGAATGTCTAGACAACGTATCATCAGAGCTGATCTCAGAGCTGCGGTCAAGCACAGCTCCATGCATGTCAGGGATGGGCCAAACACACATTTGTTTCCAGTGTGACAATTATGTATTCAAAGCTCCAATCCGGATCTTATTTTCAGCATTGTTACCGCTTGTTATGTGAGCTTTGTAGATTGTTTATTTTCAAATGGTTGAAATGTATATATGGCTGAAGTGGTTAATGTATGTTTTGTGATAATAATCAAAATCTACAAACTAACTAGTAACTCAAGTTTTCAGAATAAATGTAGTGGAGTAAAAGTACAATATTTAGATTCCTCTATGTAGTGGAGTAGAAGTAAAAGTATTGGAAATTGGAAATAATCCAGTACAAATACCTCAAAATTGTCCTCAAGTACATTACTTAAGTTTACACTCTACCAAAACAAACTGTGAAAGCACCACCAAGTGCTTCTGCTGGTAAACACCGCCACACCACCCCAATAACTGCTGGTAAAGAGGGTAAATGATTGGTAAAATAAATAAATACATCGATTTGCATTACATTATTTCACACACTGATGGCGGAGGAAACCATGCAAGGGACCAAACTGCTCATCAGGACTGTCTTGTCAAAGGACACTTCGACACTAAGGGGAGCCCGGGATAGAACTGGGGACTTTCCGGTTGCCAAATGACCATTCTACCACTGCCACTGCCTCCATGCTGTTCCACTGAGAAATGTAGAAGACATTGATGTTGGGCAGAACAGCTGCTGGTCGTGCTGGTTCTTATCAGAGTGGAACACGTCTTCCTGACAGCAGGATTGACATGTAACACGATGTCATGACCTCTCCTGTCATTTACCGTAACCGATCTGCTGGAATGATATAATATATGGTATCTACTTTAACATTTTGCCGGTAACTCACCTGCCATTTAAATCACAATGACAGACAGAATGATTGGTAAGTTAAAGTGGGCCTGCCCTTCAGCGCGTCACCCATCCCTCCTCAGTGCTAATGGAAGATGCATCTGCCCTGGCTCTCACCTGTCATCTAGCACTGGAGAGAGACGGCTACTGTACATGAATATGAATCTGCCCTTTGCACACCAAGAGGGCCTGTAATGGCCACCACCCACACAGAAGGCAGTCAGCATGCATGAGATGCTACCATGTCCATGTGCATTTGCACAAACATAATTACCTGCAGAAATGCAGGTAAAGTACCGTACATAAATACAAGCACACGTGCGCGTGCACGCACACACACCTGTGACTCTTGCCTAGTAAGTGGCTGATGATAAGCCTGTCCCTTTTGCCTCAACAACTACATTACCGACATTGTAACACCACTGCCACTTTGTATCCACATAACAATAACTGTTTTAGAGAACTATAACCACTTTAGACCCCGCTATACTTGGTAAAACTGTCCTGCATTGATGTTGAATGATTGATTGATTGATTGATTGATTGATTGATTGATTGATTGATTGAATACTTTATTAGAAGTTTGCGTAGGAAAAAGTACAGGACTGTACAATTCACTGATACAAGGTCAACTAAAAGGATAAAGACCACAAGAAAGCTGTTATAGGCTTCTTTGCAATGGGGTCCCTTTAAACTCAATTCATACAAAATAAAGACACTGTACTTGCTCTCTCTCTCTCTCTCTCTCTCTCTCTCTCTCTCTCTCTCTCTCTCTCCCCCCCTCCCTTTTATGGAAAGTGGAGGTCAAACAAAGGGAAACATTTATGGGATGTAAAACTGCCAAGAACGTGCCTGGAACTGGAATCAATTGCTTAAATATCAGAAAGGCTAATATTGATATAGCAAAATCAATATTGCTTCAGTTTGATGCAGCCAAATGCAATAACTTGGCCTGGCCATTTTAGTGCAAAGCGAAAACAGAGCGGTTTACCTGCCAATCACACGCCGAATACATCTTCGATGTTCCACCAAAGCATGTACAAAAATCGCGGTCATTCTTTTTGTGTCACCTGTGTGCGGTCCAGGAGGTCTACAGGGGCTCTTCTTGTCTCTCCAGTGGGCAGAAGTCTCTCGAGGCGAATGGCTGCTTGAGCACTGCTTTGACACGCTATCATCAACCTGATTTCAGCACTCTACATGCACGACGTGCACGTGCACACACACATGCACGCACGCACGCATGCACGCACGCACGCACACACACACACACACACACACACACACACACACACTCTCGTCTCGCATGCATGTAGGAGAAATTAGATACGGCTATTGCGTGATGCATCAATAAGTGGGTTCAGGCCCTGGTACCCAGGGTTTGCCAGGTTATTGCATTAATAGGCTCTCCCCTCTCTCTCTCGCTGAGTGAGTTCTCCCTGTCTACCTCTCTCCACATCCCTACAGTAGTAGGCCTACATCCCTCTCCCTCCCTCCCTTCCTCCCCCTCTCTCTGTCACTGATCGAGCTCTGGTCTGACATCACACTGTGACACACAACAGAAACAGTTGCCTAACAACGGGCAGCGATTTGCTCTGACGTCAGCGGCATAATGTATTTAGAATGGGTCCCGGTAATGAACCCCCCCCCCCCCCCCCCACCCCTAGTTACTAGTTATGAAGCACACACAGAGGCAATCTGGTGCTCTGGGCAAAATTATAAATGCGCAGCAATGTGGACTACTTCACAAAGCACACATACGTTAAAATGCCTCATATTAATCAATTTGAAAACCCTACACTTTCAATACCGACACTGAATATAGGATGTTACATTCCACACATAACGACACTGGCTCTAGGCTTGGTAAATGTGCTCTATGATGGTTCATAATGCACACTGTGCACTGTTATTTTTGATGAGGCGCCAATGAAATGACACATTCATATGCATTAGAGGAAGAACAGCTGGTGGTGTGGAATTATTTCTGTCTCTGAAAGTGAAAAGAATTTGCCTTTCACAATACCGGTTCAGCTTCAGTCCTGCTAATCTGAGATAGGCCTATGGCACGTCAGTACTTCGGCCCTTTGAGTGTAGTGTTCAGTAGAACTAATAAGTCAGGCTATAATAAACAGTGTATTTTAGCTATCTGTACCCAGCTTCACCGTTAGTTAAACAGGTGTATACCTTAATGGTGGAAACTGATATTGGGCTTTTTTAATTGTATCGACCTCCAATCCTGGAGGGGCTGAAGTGCAAGAGATTCCGTCTGCTGGGTTTATTTACACAGGAATGCATCTGTTTGCCAAATTGGACGAGTGTTCTGCCGAAGTCAGACAGCAATTACCGTAGACGGAGAGGTAATCAATATCAATCAATAAAACCCAACCCTGGATCTGATTTAAAAATTCTCTCCCTGTAGCCAACATGCTGAATCGATTTA
Organism: Nannobrachium achirus; assembly: GCF_963921795.1. Classification (NCBI taxonomy): domain Eukaryota; kingdom Metazoa; phylum Chordata; class Actinopteri; order Myctophiformes; family Myctophidae; genus Nannobrachium; species Nannobrachium achirus. Next base: position 34,894,547 of record NC_137818.1, on the reverse strand, counting down.
TATTCAAAAACACGATAATGTAAAGCCACTCACCCGTACAGCCTGGTAGTTCTGCTTTATGCAACGAAGCCGGCCAAGGGCCTCTGCTTGACCTTTAGTCAGATTTTCTGGGTTTCTCCTCTTCTCCTCCAAGACCTATACCGGTGTTAAGATAGGAAAATGGATTTAGTATCTGGATATCTGTATCTGTCTGTCTGTCGGCGTCCATTTTATGTCCATATATGGAGATCACTGCAGTTATAGTTCTCGGTCCATTTTATGCCCATATATGGAGATATCTGTCTATCTGCGTCCATTTTATGCCCATATATGGAGATCTCTGTATCTGTCTGTCTGTGTCCCTTTTATGCCCGTATATGGAGATCTTTGTGATTCTGCGTCCATTGTATGCCCATATATGCCATATATGGAGATATCTGTTTATCTGCGTCCATTTTAGGCCCATATATGAGATCTCTGTCGCTTTTTCAAACAGATGGTCAAAACGGGTCCTATGACAACAGGTATAATGTGGTTTGCATTAAAGGGGGAATCGGCACTGTGTCTGCAACACAGTCGGAAGCACAGACAGATACAGAGATCTCCATAATGGGCATAAAGGGACACAGACAAACAGATGGAGGAGGAGACAAACTTAATGCAAACCCCATTATAGCTGTTGTCATAGGACCCGTTTTGACCATCTGTTTGCCTGTGTCCATTTATGCCCATATATGGAGATATCTGTATCTATCTGTCTGCGTCCACTTTATTCCCATTTATGGAGATCTTTGACCATCTGTTTGCCTGTGTCCATTTATGCCCATATATGGAGATATCTGTATCTGTCTGTCTGCATCCATTTTATGCCCATATATGGAGATCTATGCAGACACAGTGCCAGTTCCGGAAAATCCTGATGTCAGACATCAGAATCCGAACCTTTCGTGCTGGTTCCAGAAAATTGTGTATCGGGTCGGGTCGAGGCCGAGCACTGCACTACCTGCTGCGGTGGGGAACGAAAAATACCTGTTGTCATAGGACCCGTTTTGACCATCTGTTTGGTTTGTCTTTGTCCACTTATGCCCATATATGAAGATCTCTGCACACACAGTACCGGTTGCGGAAAACTCTGATGTCATACGGGCATTCATTTTATTCCCATATATGGAGAACGCATGTGCCGGTGGGACGAACGGTTCTCGAGATACGCGGATTACATACACACATACACACTCAGAGATTTTTTGTTGACTCATGTGGCGTACGTAATGTCAGAGCCTTTTATAAAGTGATGTCACAATGAGTCAGCGCTTGCGCCGATTTCCTCCGGAACAGCCTGATGTCAACAATCAGCCTGCATAAGGAGATTCCGAACGTTTCACGCTGGTTCGGGAAAACCGCGCGTCGGGTCGGGTCGAGGCCCGGCACTGCACTCCGCGCCACGGCGGGGAACGCCCGTGCCGAATCTGAAGCCGGTGGGACGAACGGTTCTCGAGATACGCGGATTACAGACACACACGCAGAGACTTCTCGCATTTATACCGGTAGATAGATAGTAAATAAAATAAAGAAAAAAGAAAACAAGAATGACTAGTACAAAGTTCTCATACATTGTTTACAAAGATTCTAATGGCATGTTTACATCATTTTTTTTCCTTTCTTATCACATTTAGGTACTTGTTTCCATGGCATTCATATACATTTCCCAAAGCTGGACAAAATCATTCTGTCTACCCCTAACTATAGGTTAACCTCTCCAGCCCAATATTCATGAGTTCCCGATGCCACATCCTCACTGTTGGGGCATCAACACTTTTCCAGCATAATGCCACAACTCTTCTAGCTTGGAGAAGACCAAAGTCTAAGATTTTTGCTATTTTCGCTGACAATTTACCATGGTTACTAAACAGATAAGATAGGATTTCAGGGAGGTCAGGACGACTCTGCATTCTATAATGTAGCCTCTGGACACTTACAATAACAATATACAAAATATAAAATCTAACAGGAGCATACTGTATTACTGTACCTTTGTTGTAGGCTGTTGACAAGCCATGTACCTGGCTCTCTGCTGAGGACACTTCATCTTTACCTGACCAACTGGCAGTCTGCTGTTAAAAATACACTTTCATAAATATATATCTAAAAATACACGCAAATGTAATTAATGTTCATTCTGTCTTCCTCGTCTGATGAAGACGTCACCAAAATAAACATTTGGAGCATGATCCAGTGTGTGGGCCTTGTTTTTCTTAGGCATTCTGTCTTCCTCCTCATAACAGATATATTCGTGAAAAACATCTGATTTTTGTCAGATTAAAATAGACATTCAGGTTAAAGAGACAGACAGACAGACAGACAGACAGACAGACAGACAGACAGACAGACAGACAGACAGACAGACAGGTCAAGAAGAGGGAGCTTTAATTACCTGAATCCATTTATGGACTTTAACGTATTTTCTTTACATCTGTTTAATAAGAACAGAGATGTCAAGCAGTCTGTGTGTGGTGTGCCTGGTGACACAACTGAACACAATGCTTCAGTGATGTTTACAGTCTATGTTGCTATGGCAACAATGCTGCCAGGAATATAGCCTTGGAGAGACTTTTCATCATACAGACTGGTACCGACAGGTTGCCTGAGCTGCATGTTAGACTTCAGGTTTGGTGGAGACTCTTAGAGGCTGCGGAACGAAGAACACTGCAGATAGTGGTGAGAACAGTGCAGCGCATTGTGGGAGGGGAGCTTCCCCCACTATGAGAGACATTGTGTGGATAAGGCGAAGAGCTTCATTAAGGATGTCCATCATGTCCACCACCCCAGCTACAGCCTGTTTGAACCACCGCATCCACAGCCGGGAAAACGGTACAGGAGTATCGGGAACAGCACCACCAGACTTTTGAACAGTTTTAGTCTGGTGACACTGCACAGACTGAACTGAAATGTGTTGTAAAATGACTCTCTTTATACAAGCACATTTATGATCTTTTTACTGTATTAGCCTATGTATTAGCCTCTCTCTACATGAGAACTTTTTTATCTCTATCTATGATAACCTTTTATCTTTTAACTGCAATCAAGAATTTCACCCACTTTACTTGTAATGTGATGTGACAATAAAGTTTGATTCTGATTCTGATTCTGATGGAGCCTGGGTGGTGAAATAACAGCATTAAAGACCATCAGTAAGGTGAACGGCAGAACCACATTTCTTGCGAGAAAAGTTTGGTTTCGAATGCTGCTAATCTGTCAACAAGCCACCTTGCTTGTTTTTACATTGTTTTGATTATGCCATCTGCTGGTGTGAAGACCAGAGAGAAGTTGCAGGTTTCTCCAGAGGAAATGGTCAGGGCTGGCTACCCAATAGCCACTAGGTACCATGTTGGTAGAAAATAAGAAGGCCATGTTGGTAAACAGCACTTCTAGCATCTGGGCTGGCTCCCTCTGGATGCTAGGTCGGTACAACCGCAGCTCATTATGGCCAATAGTCTAGTAGGAAAGGGGGGTCCACACACATAGGGTGGAGTATTTTTTTTCGCCACCTGGTTTTTCTTAATCCTAAAATGTAAGATTCTGCCAGGTAACAAGCTATGGGTTTGTGTTGAAAAGTGATGAGTCATCACTTTTCACAGTTTTTTGGTGTCCATTTCTAGCCCAAGGAATGATTTTCATGCAAAACAAATGCTTGCAATGGATTCAGAATCATGAAAACCCATAGTTAGACCCCTCACATGCTACTTAGAGAAGACTTTTTGGGGGGTATTTTTTCCCTTATCGTAAGCGAATGGGTAGGGGGGGCTTCATATGGGAATGCCCATATATGGAGGCCACATCGTCCACATACGGTACCACACTAACAGATGGTTCCTCTCCTCTCCTCTCCTCTCCTCTCCTCTCCTCTCCTCTCCTCTCCTCTCCTCTCCTCTCGTGTGTTTGTGTTTGACAGGAGACCTGTTGATTTTGCTGAGTGATGATGTCATCTGGAGAAGCAATCGAGCGAGAGCTTTGGTTCCTGTCATTATTCACTCGCAGGTTATAAAGATGACAGGAAAGGTCAGATTTGTATTTGTATTCAATAGAAACTTAGTCTTCTCTTCCCTTCCTCTGAAACAGCAGTTGAGTTATTTTTTGTATATTTGTCAACATAAATGTGAAATGTATGTTGCTGCTAGCTAGGCTGTGCAACAGTGGGCCAATTCATGTCTCTCTGTGGACAGACATACTGTCCAATTAACATCAATCAAGCTGACATTAATTTGAAGACAATAGATTGGGGGCTACACATGCGCGCGCGCGCGCACACACACACACACACACACACACACACACACACACACACACACACACACACACACACACACACACACACACACACACACACACAGTGTCTCTCAAGCAACCATGGTACAAACATGCCCACATACAACAGTATGAGGCTCTTGCAAACTTTTCGAACGTATACCTAATAATTATACCTAATTGGAATTAATTGCACTATAATTTGTATACACATGTAATTGTACACAGCCTCCTGGCTCACAATTACGTGGGTACACAACACGTAACTATATGCTGCAGACTGGTGGAGGAGGGGGAGGCTGGACCCCAACTCTGGTTCTGACATCAACAGGATGACTCGACCAGCTCAGTGGAAGGGTATAAAGAGATTTGCATTCTCTTGATTTCAGATCCAAAAACGCTCCCCGGGATCTCCAGGACTCTTCTCAGCACAGGACAGACAACAGGAAGACAGGACAAAGGACACTGGACAAAGGACACCGGACGGACACGAGACAGAAACCTCTTCAGGACTCTAACGTCAAGACCATCCATAGATATTCAGCAGGCGATCACCCTCAAGCACGTTCCAACTCCAGTTCCCATACGAACCGGGGTATCTGGCCTTACAACCCAGATACCGCTGTAGCGTTTACAACTAGTCATATCCGTACTCTGGGGTATCTGGCCTTACATCCCAGTTATACCTCTACTAGCTTCATTCAACCTTGCGAATCACACATGTTGGATATCCCTGTCTAAGTTCTAATCGGACATCACTGCGGCAGGTCCTAGTCCTCGCCTTTGAATAACAGTCCTTTCCTTTAGTAGTATTTTTCAGTCAAGGACTGTGGAATTTAGACAGTACCCTGTCACTGAGTTGACAGCGTTGTCTGGCTCAGTAACAAATGAGAGAGTCCATACATTGGTTAAAAATACCTAATGCTTTTAATTATATTTTAATTTTGTTATAACTAAATAAAAGAAAAATACTAGGATAAGCATGCATGACATGTGTAAATAATTTCTTTTTAAAATATTTTTCTTTTCCTGTATGTTGAAGTCGATGGAACAGTGAATATACAAATACCCCTGTTCACGGCAGAGCAGGCGCAGGCCTCGCATTCTGTGGACCAAAGTAATAGATAAAACAGATAAAAAGTATGGCATGACATCACAGGTTCAACCCTATTCCTATAGCTTTTGGGCTTGTGGGTCCCTGACTAGAAGGAGTGAACTCGGCCTGAGCAGCAGCTTAAATAGAGGTGGAGGCCAGAATAAAGCCACTCCCTCCTCAGATGGCAAACATCATCACACTGACAGGCCCCAGAGCGGACACTGCTGGAAAACAGACAGGCATCTGTAATTAGACAAATGAACCAAATTAGTCTCTGATGTGAATAGGAGAAGAGAAAGAAGAACTAGAGGCCCGTCACAATCCTAAAATGTTATAAGAAAGTATTTTCTGATAACACCGACATACTGTATACCTGGCTCTTAATGGTTCTTTTGTAGGATTGGGCACAAACAAATTGTACTTAACCTTTCATACAAACGATTGCATGAGGATATCTTGACATTATGCAGTAATAGCCCACACACACAAAGAGGAATGTGCATGCTCGTGCAGTGCACGCATACATTTCACATCACAGCAAAAGATAATAACTTTCTTTGTCCTTTCTCTTTTCACCACATGATCCCACACCTACACAGTAAAATCCTCATTGTGAATTTAACTCTGAGATTGTACAAATGTAACCAAATCACTCAGGATTTTACAGTGCCACAGATGGGAGGAGAGCCAATGTGGTCTATTCAAGATGCCCGTGTGCGTAATCATCTGGATTTTTAAATTAGTTTCTTAACCAATTTACCCCCTGCATCACATCAATAGTGCAATGGGAGAGGCAAGCAAAATATGCATGCGCATGCACGCGCACGCACGCACGTAATTCTTTCACTCTGAAAGTAATCATATTCATTGCTATGTGTTTGTTCAATAGGGGTCTCCCCATCTCTCCAGCTCTTTAGTAAACAGAACATTTTCTACATTTTCAAGTGGTTTGCCAATTTCAGCCAATCACTTATCCATTCATCAGCTTCAAATTGAACCAATTTTGTCTTCTCACTTCTTTGTGCCGTCACGTCCCATTTCAATCCTGTAGTTCTCTCTCCTGATTAGATAACATTGTTACCCTTTTAACAAAAGCTTTATAGCGACTATAGTGATTGCTATCCACAATATAGAGCTATTTAGCACTTATTTGAGAAAGATTCCTCAGAGGCAGGAAAGAAATTACTGTTGATGATGTAGATGCCAATCAAAGACCAATAACCGAGAACAGCCTTAATGGACCACGCAAATGACTGACTTGATTATTTCTAAAGTGCAGCAGTACATCAAATTGAAAAAGTCAAATTAAAAGCCATTATGGTCCATTAAACATTCAACACTCAAACAAGTGGACAAACAACAGTGGAATACAAGTTATAAAAAATATACAATTCATGACAGTAATGTAAAAAGGAGGTTTTGGGCCAGCGATACGAACACGTGGAGGATGACTCACAAAATACATAGCAGAGCTCACAGGAGGAGTGAGCCGTTTGAAACCCTCGGGGCAGGCCGGGCAGGGAACACCTTTAGCGAAGACCAATTTACAGTAAAATGTTGTGCGGCCACGATTTTAGGTCAGCTTTAAAATGGTGTGTGTGCACACGTGCACTCACACAACACATATTTAGCAATTACTCATTTGATTGATTGAATGATTAAAATCCCTGTTTGTCAAATTGCAGCCTCCATAGGACCACTGATAGGTATCAGGCTTCCCTGTTATAAATGACCCTGACTTTGTGCCCGGTGCCACGGTCAAAATGATTCCCTATCTAATGCAGAGTGACCGTGACACTAAGCTGGTGTGACCATGAAATGTGTCCCCTGGAGCATGAACTGACTGTGACACCAAGCACATTTGGGACTGACAAGGAGTGCACGTCCATGCATACGTGTGTGTGTGTGTGTGTGTGTGTGTGTGTGTGTGTGTGTGTGTGTGTGTGTGTGTGTGTGTGTGTGTGTGTGTGTGTGTGTGTGTGTGTGTGTGTGTGTGTGTGTGGTGTGATTGAGAGTGAAATGACAGATGTGACTGAGAGGAATACTAAACAGAATCACAGAGAGAGAGAGAGAGAGAGAGAGAGAGAGAGAGAGGGGGGGGGGGGGGACTGGGGGTGATGGGGTGCTGGATAAGAGAGAAAGATAGAAATCAAGACAAAGAGAGGTTGGGGGAAAGACAGAGAAAGAAGGGGTACAGCTTGAGAGGAGTAGTAGGAGGGAGAAAGAGCGAAAGAGAGAGACAGGCAAAGAAAAGGAAGAGAGGTATTCCCTGTGTAGGTCACAGACAGAAGGCAACAATAACAGAAGTGAGAGAGAGAAATGAAGGCAGGAAGAAGAGACAGTTGAAGGAGGTAGGGGACAATCACTTTTCCCCCCTACTGGTTTATGGACATCCATAAAAGCTATAATATTCTCAGATTGTCTCTGCTAGGTGCAGCTTCTGGGACAATGGTAAATGCACGATTAAAGTCTAATATTGATCTCAAGACTCAACATCTGCTTGAATCCATTTGTGCCTGTGATTCATTAGAGGGAGGGAGAGTAACCTATTAATGTAATAAATGAAGTACTGTTCCATGTACGAACCAATTAGCAGCTCTGTGTCATGAAAATGATATCTGGTAATATCTACTGAGGAAGGATGAGGTGCATGTGTGTGTGTGTGTGTGTGTGTGTGTGTGTGTGTGTGTGTGTGTGTGTGTGTGTGTGTGTGTGTGTGTGTGTGTGTGTGTGTGTGTGTGCGTGCGCGCGCGCGTGTGTGAGCGTGCACGTGCATCCGTGCATTTACTACAGACAGAACAGTGCACATTAATACATTCCCAGATCAATAACTAGCTAAATTGACTCATTAATTTTCCAACATGACGCCGATACACTCAATCTCTACCCCCCCCCACACACACACACACACACACATACACAAACTACAAGTACACGCGCAGTTGTGCATGCTAACGCTGACAGTAACAACAGGTGTGGGGTTATGTGGCACTGTAGTTATGTGGAGTCATGATAAGATATTAGTTGTAATAGTCGGTGTACTTGTAGTTATTTAGTTATGGTGACACAGTTCTTAAAATCATACATTTATTCAGGGATGTGCAGAGAATGTTTGAGAGGCAGGGGCTGACATTTCTAAAAGGGCCTTTTGGTGAACATATCGAAAATAGCAGACCTCCAAGCTCAACGCGTCCCAGCGCGATGCGTTGTGAGCTTGGATTACCAGATATAATTTTCATGACACAGAGCTGCTAATTTACCGAGCAAGCCAGGAGTTATAAGCGAACAAACATGTGCCTCTCACAAACAGAATATTTCTGCGTGTGGCTTGAGAACCTATCATTACAGTGACAGTAATTTGTGTCTTGTGCACCTGGCATGATTTAACGCAATCCAAATATTTGTAGGTTTTGTGAATAAAAACAAAATCATTCATTAAACAATCATTCATTTTGTAAGCCACAAGCTCTAGAATGTGGAGGGAATTTTGCTGGAAGAACGTTATCAGATATTTCATAACTCCAAAGATCAGAGGAAATTTTACAGCAAAGAAACACTCATGCTGGACATTATTTGGATGCATGGATGCTGACCACAAACACATATTTTGGAATTGCCCAAAAATTGACAAATATTGGGACGATGTATGGTCAGTAACAAAGGAGATATTGAAATACGAAATACCCAAAACAAGTGTGGTGCTGTGCTACGGTATATCCAGGAAACCTGACACAGGAAAACACGCATAGAGAAGACATGTATCTGGTCAAGGTGCTGCTGGCAGCCAGCAAAAAAGCAATCACAAGATTGTGGTATAAAAGTGACCCTCCAACTCGTGAGCAGTGGCTGAGCATTGTGGAGGAAATATACCGGTATGTGATGTAAAGATTTGGGATGGTGTTTTCTGCTGGTGTTTCAGTCCGAGTGTATCAAAGGGTGCGTTCGGAAATGCACACCGGGTGTGTACTCAGTGTAGTGAGTGCCTAAACCTAACCCTAATCCTAACCCTAACCTCAGTAAAACTATGCCTAACCCTAACCCTAACCTTAACCTCAGTAAAACTATGCCTAAACCTAACCATAACCCCTAACCCTAACCACACCCGGTGCGCATTTACGAACGCACCCTTTGATACACTCTGACTGAATCACCAGCAGAAAACACTCTCCCGTAAAGATTTACCCATAAACTTAGGCTACAGGAAGAAACATTCCTTGAGAAATGGGAAAATGGACTGCATTCAAAACCCAACAGGATGACACCACGGATAATGGACCTTGAAATGGACTGAAATGTGCAACTTGAAATTATGTAATAATGTTAACTCTGCACTGTATGAATATGTGACAATCTGCAAAAAATAAAATTATATATATATATATATGGTTAGATAGAGAAACGGTGAGATAGAGAAACGGAGCGCCGCGCGAGTTACGAAGCCGTGGTGAATGCAATCGTTATAAACGCCCTGTCCAAGTGACTACAATGGAGCTAATGGCTAAGCTAGGCTAGGCTAGGCTAGGCTAGGCTAGGCTAGGCTAAGCTAGGCTAGGCTAGGCTAGTAAATAAAGAAAGAGAGTCGCAAACGAGTGACGTCAGCGCCTTCACTATTGAATGGCTGCGTCGCCATCTGGTGGTGATTAGTGTGTGGTGAACTACAAAACGAGCGCTCTTACCACAGTCTCACTGAGTTACCCAAAATGACTGTAACATCAAGCATTGGTTGGACTTCCATTGGTGAACGATGTACTGAGGTAGTAAACCTTACTGAATATTTTATTTATCTCATGAGCTATTCATGTATGTATCGTCAGCTGTCAAGAACATTTGACTGTTTTGTATTTCATGCTCATATTATGCAAATCATTTCCAATTTTGTAGTCTCTTATTTTTGTCCATCACATTCGTTGTGTTTCATGTCAAAATAAAATCAATCAACATAGCAATGGAGAAAGTGTAAACATTGCGGTCAACTGCTTGACTGCATAGCCAGCATCTTAAATAGTGAAAGAAATGCTGACTTTTAAACTGACTCGGCTCCTGAACTAAAAGCTGTTGAATCACTGCATGTGCTTAAGTGATTGTTGGCCAAGATCCAAGGTATAGTTTTCACTCATAATAAGTATGAAATGATGGTGTGACATGCACACTTTGCATACATGCATGCATGCATGCAGTACATACGTGTGTGTGTGTGTGTGTGTGTGTGTGTGTGTGTGTGTGTGTGTGTGTGTGTGTGTGTGTGTTAATAATACAAGTAAAAGCTTTAAAGTAATAATAATGTCTCAAGAAACCATCTTAAAGCATGAATGATTTTATCAATTGTTCCAACAATGAAGACTCTGATACAAAACAATCCTCAAGTGATTTCTGTGAGTCTTAGAACTCTGACCAAAACCAACCCCTGTACATTCTGAAACCCCCACGTGACAATGGATTCTTTTCACTGTATGGTACTATTCTATCCATCCACTTACAATACCTATAATCTGCCGATCAAATGTGTCTGTCCTCGCCCATCTTTATCCTCAGTGCATTGATAATCAATCAATGGTAAACTTTCAACAGTTTTGTAATTCAGAGTAATTCTCCTTGTGTACTGCTATGGGCAGCATTATGGGCATATAATAATTGTAATGATGATACAGCTGATCAGCTTACACAAACGACGACTATAGTCAATTTTGAGCTTCAATACAAACCATAGTTATTTACGCAATTACACATCAAAACCTTGTAAGCAACTGACATAACTTATCTCAAATAATACATTCTAACAAGCCACCCAAGTACAAGCTCAGTAACCAGTCCAAGACAAGTGGTTAACCACATCCCAGACAAATATCCAGTGCATCATCACCCCTCATCCATAATGGCTTTAACATTGGAATAGAGAGCCGTATCCTCCCTGTCTTCTTCTTCCTCAGTCTTACTGTCCTCACACTCAACCATCATTGCTTCCTCCTCCTCATCTTCCCTCTTCAACATCCCACTGTCTTGGTCCCTGTTCCTCTCCTCTCTCTTGACTTCAGCATACTCTGTTTCTATTGTCTGTTGTCCGTGGTCTGCTTCCTCAGGATTTCTCCTCTTCAGCTGGGAGTAGTCAATACTGGCATACTCAACTTCTTTCACTTCACCCTGACTGTTCTGGTCTCCTTCTGCGTCGCCTCCTCCCTCCAGAGCCTCTCCCTGTGATGCCTGCTCATCTCCATCTGCTCCTTGTCCTGCTCCTGTCTGTGAGGTGATGAGCAAACGTGATATTGATATGAGCATGTCTTATAGATGCAGAAGCCTTTCTTTGAACAGATATGGGTTCGGTTAAAATCGACTTGTTTTCAGTTCACATAGCTTAAGAATATCAATTAACAAAGTTATACAAAGTGGAATTAGTGTTGCGCATAACATTAGCACAGTAGGACCAATATAGACGATCACATAAACCTGCTGGTTTTGATGAGTGACCATCTGTACAGTCTCATACTGGCATCCAGAGTTTTTCTCTCTGCATCTGTAGACATTGTGGGAGAAAATAAAGAAGAAGAAGAAACAGTAAAAAGCTTTTTCTCAACCATTGTTTACGTAAATTAACAAATATGGAGTATTACTTCTCCATTCAAATAAAATTTGAAACATGGGCAATAATTGCAATTCTTTCAATTATAGAAACAAAGAAAAAACTTCTGTTCAACAGCTGTTGAACAGAAAATGTAATACTCCACCTATGGAATGCCCCTGCCAAACAGCAAATGGTTATGGGGAGTGTAATGCCAATGAGGAATGCAATGACAGTTTTCATTTCTGTGAAGAATCCTTCATTTTGACCTACTGTAGAGAGAAGAGGGAACATTTGTGAGGAAGATGTTCTCTATTATAGCGCATGCTGTTTGTTGATTATGGTGATACACTTTCGTAAATAAACACATTGGGGCAAATGTTTCATATTATGTAGGTAATAATTACCTTTGTGCTTTGGCTCATCTTTTTCGATGATAAGAAGTGTCTTATCTACTGTTTTGACATTATTTTTACTTAAACACTTAACAGAAGTGTTGTAGTGGTCTTTAACAGTCAGGTAGAAGGTACTGTTGACGGTGGAGTTCAGCACTGCGGTCATGACAGAATACACACTTCTATTCTTCAGTAGTGGCCATCTGATTGTAGGTAAGGGAAACCCCTCACTGATACACACACAGATCAGGGTTCTCAACTGGAGCACACATTCAGATCCATTGAGGATAGTTGGAAATGCTGGGGGGAAAAACAATCTTAATGTAGAATAAAAGTCAAATAGGCCTAATGTAGAATGTGAAATAACATGTTCCCTCAAAGCAGACCGGTGCAGTGTACAGTACTTACTCATCACAGTTATATCAGTAAATGTAGTAAGAGTCTTGTTCAGATGTTGTGCTGTACAGCTGTACCTTCCAGAATGTTCTCTGGTCACCATAGGAATGACTAGAGAAGCCCTCTGATCAGTACCATTTATAGGTTTCTTGTTAGAGTCAAGTTCAGTCCATGTGATAATAGATGGGGGGGAGTTTTCAGCATCGCAGGTCAGATTCAGAGTACCACCTTCTTCCACTGTGGTGTTCCCTTTGATTATGGGCATCTTCAGGTCTTGGACACACATTTACAATTTAAAGGTTAACCACCATGGCTAGAAGAAGAAGAAGAAGAAGAAGAAGAAGAAGAAGAAGAAGAAGAAGAAGATACTTTGTTCTATGTCAGATCTACTACTTCATCTACTTATATTTTCACCTTAATGGTTTTCTACTATTTTCCAAATGTTCACCGATCATGAGTCTCACAGTGGTGGAAAAAGTACTCATTTTGTACTTAAGTAAAAGTATCAATACTGCACTGTAGATGTACTCCGTTACAAGTAAACGTCCAGAATTCAAAATGTACTTGAGTAAAAGTATACAAGTATTGGCATCAAAATGTACTTAAAGTTCCAAAAGTAAAAGTACAAAATGTTTGAAAATAGCAGATCAACAACCTCACAACGCGTCGCGATGTGACGAGTTGTGAGCTTGTAGATCGGCTATTTTCAAATAGCCTAGGTAAAGTGGATTATGGTATGTTGTATAATACAGTTATTGATATATCTGCAAAGTACCTAGTAACTTTTTTTTTTTTTTCATTTTATTTTTTTAAAAATAAATGTAATGGAGTAAAAGTACATCATTTGGATCCGAGATGTAGTGGAGTAGAAGTAAAAGTATTGGAAATTGGAGATGCTCAAGTAAAGAAAAAATAACAGAAAATTGTATTTAAGTACAGTATTTAAGTAAATGTACTTAGTTACTTTACGCCACTGGAGTCTCATGACAATCAGGACACTAGGGTTCAGATTAAAGAAAGTATAGAGTAGAAGTCAAGGAAGAGGGCATGTAATACTCACAGGTAACATTCAGGGTCACAGTCTCCACTGCTTTAATGTTTCCCTTGAAGGTCACCTGACAAGTGACTTCACTGCCATCGTGTTCAGATGAAGGAGTAAAGGTGAAAGCTGAGCTGTGTCTCTGGCTGACACCAGTAAGACTCTCTGTTTTGAAAATAGTGGCATTGCTTTGGATGAGAGATACATCCGGATCAAAGTGTCCTGTCTTTCCCCACGTCCAGGTGATGTTAGGAGGAGTTCCAGAGCAGAGCCCTGGGGCAGTGCAGGTCAGTGTGGTCTGCTGGCCCTCTGTCAGGGCAGGAGGGAGCTTTACTTTGGGGTTCTGACTTAGACCTCCAATACAGGAAAAGGGACAGCAAACAGAGAGAAAAAAAACAAATCAGTGGATCAAGAAATCTTGAGAAATATAATGTCGTCAACTAATCATCAAGGACGATGATACACGAAAGAAGAAGAGTGGACTCAACTAAACAGACACAAATGCCACAATTCATTACAACATTATTCAGTGCATCTGTCATCAAAGCCATGTTTGATTAATAATTTTTATGATCACTGTACTGTAAGTAGTGAAGCATTTAGTAGAGATACAGGAAACACTAACAATGGGTTTGTTTGGTTTTGATGGTTTCCCCTTTCCAGTAGAGGTCTGGAGATGTAACAAACAATAGAAATTAGGTAATATAATTGGGGAAATCTCGCTCTTTCGATGTGTCATTCTTTCGACAACCAGCGTCGGCAGGTTAGCTACTCAACCACGTCACGGTTACTGAGGTTAGGGTTTGCATTTGGGTTAGGTTTAGGCATAGAGGTTAACATTCAACCACGTCGGCAGGTTAGCTACTCACCCGTGTAGGCAGGTTAGCTTTTCACCAGGTTAACATTCACCCGCATCAAAAGAATGGGCCGTCGAACAGCTGCTATGTCGCAATATCGACACGCTCCCCATATAATTAAAACCAGTAAGACACCCTAAGGGTGAGAAGCGACCTCGCCCTAAAGGGAGAGGTCGCGCTGAAACATCAGAGCTTCTTAATACGGCACAGTTAAGAAGCATTTAACTATTAATCTGGCTGGTCGAGTCATCATTGTGATGTCAGAACAGGTCAGCTATCTTGAGTTCATGAGGACAGATTCAGAGGTATTGGCCAGCTCCATATATGGAGATGTCTTGGCCATATATGGAGCGTGACATGAGGTGTCTGTGAGATCAGATGTAGTACAGTATTGGCCAGCTCCATATACCGGTATGGCGATGTCTTGGCAATATATGGAGCGTGACATGAGGCGTGACACACGGGCGGACGGACGGACGGACGGACGGACGGACGGACGGACGGACATGATCTGCAGGTTTTCATACTAAATGAGACCTACGGTCGCAATAAATTCATACCTGTAACACTGAGGTGCTTTATAAGCTCAAAGGTATATCCATCAATCTGTCCGTTTCGTTGACCTATGACTCTAAATCCATATAATCCAGTATCAGACTCTGTAAGGTCATTGATGGTGATGCTGCAGTTCTTCTGTGTGATATTTGGTTCCAACAGGGCCACTCGTCCTCTGAATGGAACCTGAGCTTTCATGACATCCTTGGAATCTAATATTATGTTTTGAACATTAAATTTCTCTTTAAACCATATTGCAGATGTGGGTTTGAATGTAGCATTATGAGTGAAAGAACACTGGATAATAGTACAGAGTCCAGCCTCCGATGTTATGAGACCTCCACTCAGGGGCGGCCTTAAGAATTGGGAGGCCCGTTTCAAGATCTAATTTGGAGGCCCCCCCTCCCCCCCCCCCCCCCCGGGGGGGGAGGGGGGGGGATATTTTTATACACAGTATATATTTTTTTTCCCTAAAAATATACTGTATTACCAGAGATCACACTAGTATTTTAAACTGCCGGTCAGCGTGACATGGCACGATTAAAATCTACCAGACATCTAATAAAAAGACCTTTCATAGATATCTGTATGCATTAATGACAACCAGGTCCGTATAAAAGCAGCCTAACACAACCATAAGCATTATGTTTTGGATTGAACTGTTTGAACATAATGCATAGGCTATCCACAATTGTAGGGCCAACTTGCACAAATACTGTACATTAATTACTGTACCCACATTACCATTTGCGCATTTTGGCGTGACATGTTAAGTAATAAATTAGGATATACTCACAAGTTATATTGTGGATACAAGCA
The DNA here is from genome assembly GCF_963921795.1 of Nannobrachium achirus. Lineage (NCBI taxonomy): Eukaryota > Metazoa > Chordata > Actinopteri > Myctophiformes > Myctophidae > Nannobrachium > Nannobrachium achirus. The sequence continues at coordinate 34,878,553 of NC_137818.1, read as the reverse complement.
GTGGATGCTGTCCCAGCGTCTGGTTTAATAGGACAGGACAGCCTTTTGGGGAAGTTGACAACATAATTGCTCCTCAGATATATATTCCATCGATTCAAGGTAACGTTTTAACGTGTCCAGCTGTCCACATGACATGATTAACACCGTGTTTCATCTGACTGGATACGACCATAGGATGCGACAGACAGACCAGTGTTACGTCCATGTTTGTTGTTGCCATCTTGTAGTATAGTACACTGGAAATGATCACACCGTTGTTGCAGAATAAACCAAACTTTACTTAAGCTCTCAGTGTAAACATGCGTCTGCACTCTGCAGTGCGCTCCAACATCATCATCCGAGGTGAATGCAGGGTCAATGCATGCAGCTACAAAACCAATGTATGCCTGCCCTCTAGTGGCTGCAGTATCAAAGTCCACTGCTATCTCACTATATCACACATCTTAAAATGAGCGTGCATTGTTGTTAATTAGTGGTTGAACAATCTTGCCAACTTTACTCACAAGTGCCCTCTCGTTTGAAAGGCTCTGTGATGTATTCTAACTAATAACAACTTGTTTTGATAGTCCATCCAACAACTAAACCGCGCGCCTAGCTCGTATTACAAAGTCAAGCCGATCGGTGTGCACTGCAGCGTCACAGGCACAGCGACAGACAGCGTGATAGAGGGGGGCCCATTGAGGGGGGCTTCCGATGGAGGGTCATTCGCATTGAGCGTCATTTATTTGGACTGAGATTTACCGGCAGTCGGAGTCCCCCCTGGCAACAGGACATAGGCAGAACTACGTTAAAGGGGGCCCAAATGTGAGAGGGGGTTTTCGATGGACGATCATTTGCATTGACCATCATTTGGACTTAGACTGACGGGCAGTCGGAGGCCCCCCTGACGGCCGAGGCCCGTTTCAATTGAAACCAATGAAACATAGTTAAGGCCGCCAATGCCTCCACTGAAGGTGATACTCCACCCATCAGGATAGTTTTTCCGTGATTTCGGAACAGCACCTGTTTAAAGTAAAGCCATGAATAAAGAAAGATTACGAGTAAAATGACAGTATTTCTCTAACTATGTTTACTGTAGGCCTATAAGTGTAAGATAATGTAGTGAATATGTGAAGTGTGCTGTACAACAGTGGTTCTCAACCTTTTCAAGCCTCGACCCCCAAAATAATCATATTTGAACTGGGGAGTGGGGACCCACCCTGCACAAGCACTTGGAATTGTAGGAGCTGGCATTACATTCAGTTTGACTCGATCTATTCCATTGTGATGTATGTAGATCTGCTATTTTCACAATATCAGCCTCTAATATTTTACATTTTGACCAATGTTTGACCAGAGGTACTAAAAAGGTCTTTAAAATCCTTAAATTGTCACTTTAGAAATGTGCAGATACCCTCTATAAACATAAACCTTATGTTGGTTTGTTTACTGTTGAGTGCGAAAACAATGCTAACATTTAGCTTAACTGGGACCCCACAAAATAATTTGGGGACCCCTCTGGGGGTCCCGACCCATAGGTTGAGAACCACTGCTGTACAGAAATTACATGCATGTACAGTACGGTATGTAGGCCTGTATATACACACAATTATTTACATTATTGTTACACAATAACATTTCCGAATTGCAAAACGTACTCACATCATAAAATAAGCCATACTGTACCTGTTGTGTGAGATCTGTCGGTTTGGACGCTGCCCGTCATGAAAAAGAACAGTGCCATCCAGATGACATCCAACATCCTTTCAAGTACTTTGAAGCGATGTCTTAAACAATCAGTCTGTTTCCACAAGACCTGTCAAAATCATACAAACTTTCAGTTTACATGTGCTGGAAAAACCTGGGAAGTGTACAGCTTCTCATCACAAAGCAACATCATACAGAGTAATGACACTGTAGACAATATGAAAACACTTCCTCATTATGATAAGCACATTTGTACGTTTTCAGTCAGCGTGAAGTGGATAAGAACTATATTTCCTCTGCAATCTTCCCCTCAGCAACCAAAGCAATGCATACAGAAGTTCATTATGAATGTATTGTTTTACAAAACCGTTGTTGTGTAGGACTTCATATTTTTGGTAATTATCTTTATAACTGATTTATGTAATTGTTCAATTAAATAATTATTATATGAAATGAGTGTATTTACCTCTTTTGGTGTCTTCCTCCTGGTGGTTAAGTTGATGGTTAAGTCTCAGTGCTGTGAACTCTGAGTCACTTTGCTCATGTACCTCTTCCCTCTTCCCTCCCACACTTCTACAATGCATTTCTTCAAAAATGTAATGGCCTGACTACGCTCCTTAGAGGAGGAAGTGAAGTCCGCACACTGTGTAATAGCTCCCAGTAGCAAAATCTATTAGAGTAAACAACGTTTCGACCCTAGCGGGACCCGCAATGAGAATAGATAACGTTTTCTTATGGTCTTTTAGGGAAAATAGAAATAGATAAATCAAACAGACACATCTGCATCAACATCTTTCCATTTGCTGACAGAATTAACATCAGATAAGATAATTAACATCAGATAAGATAATTCTGGTAGTTTTTTAACATACATTTTTGACAACATAAATAGGGTCTATTAACATCATTCAGTCGACGGAAATTAAATACTGCTGCTGTTGCAATTATTTCTTCCTCTCTTGCAGCATTGAGTAATTTCTAAAAGGGAAGTATCATCCCATTCCCTGTCTTTCTCATGAACTTAAAAGAGGTCAAAACTCAACAACTTGTATATAGAATAACTTTAGTGTGAGACCTTATCTCAAAGCAGGAGCAAATAAAAACACACAATCTTCAATAAAAAAGATATAAAAAAGAATAATAACAACACAAAGACAGAAGAGAGGAATGTAATGTTGACCATTCAAACTTGCTGTGCACATTTTGACTCTTTTCTTTAGAACATAGTTCTCTTTTACTTAAAATTTAGCGATCATTTTAAATATTTCTCCAGCAAGAGCCGTTGACGTATCAATCCATTTTTCTATAACAAAATTAAAAAAAAGGAAACCAGTAAGACTCCCTAATAGGGAGATAAGCGACCGTCACGTCGCATACACACATTTTAGAAGGCAATCGTAGCCAATCAGGAGGGAATATGGGAAATGGGACAGATGCATGTTGATGACATGACTTTAGAGATACTGTGTACCGCTTTGCGTGATGTTAGGCCAAAATCTGTAGGAGCAGTGTCCAAAAATGTGTTTTGAAAAAATCGGTCTGATGGTGGCGCTAGAAGAGGGCCGTGTGAGAGGGGCGGAGGTTGTTGATTTGCCATCCAAGGAGTGTGTGTGCAAAGTTTGGCATCGATAAGGCCAACGTTGCCAGAGATAAGTGACAGCCGGTGGAGCTTTTCATAGTAACTGCGACCTGACGGTTGCAATCACACAGCATTAAAATCTGTGGGGAAGTGCCATTTACACCAGGAAGTGAGTAAATAGCATTGCTAAATCTGTTTGTTTCTGCTAACACAGGGAGAGTTTTTCACTGAGTTTATCCACAATGATGACAGTCATCTGGGCACATTTGTGTATCATTTTCCCAAAACACAGGGGGCGATTATACTGTATATCACAAATGATGTCACCTGATGAAGGCTAGCTGTGGCTGAAGCATTGTACCATGTAATCTTTTCAGTGGTTTAAAAACGCATCATTTAGCAGCAATATGCTGTTGTGCAGACTTTTATTGTTTTGAACGGTCACTTTGAGTGCAGCACCAGCAACAAACTGGAAGTGCACACCCCACTGTTTTGAACTCAGTAAGAGGCAATTAAGCCATCTTGAAATGGGAAAACTGTTGTCTGTGGCTAATCTTGCGAACCACTGCACCCATCAGCGCCAATTAAATATTTAACTTAACTTACTTACGTTTTTTTGTTCTAAATTAATCAATATCAATATCAATATCGTTGATATGAGGGGGGAGGGTGTCGTCCAATTCATTCTCAAGTCACATGGTTTCATGCCTCTTCCAAGACTCTTGGCTTGAATCAAGCCAAGAGTCTTGGAAGAGGCTTGGAAGAGGCATGAAACCATGTGACTTCCATAGAGAATGAATTGGACGACACCCTCCCCCCTCTATCTCAAAGGACAAGGAGAGGGCAGGTGACTTTACTGTTTGTAAGAAGCCTTAATGTACCATGGATCAAGAAACTCTATCCCTATCATGTGGATGTGCTGAGCAACTCCCAACAATATATGAAACTAAAATGGTGAAGTCCTGTCAAAGAAGTGTGCTCAGCAAAGCGGCAAAGCCCCTCCCTGGATGAATGAAGGTTACAAAGGGGAAAGAGTGGCGCATGGTGAATCTAAAACATCTGTTCCTCTATCTTCAGTATTCAACACGTACACATAAATGCACGCAGGCAGACACGCACGTGCGCACGCACGCACGCACGCACGCACGCACGCACGCACGCACGCACGCACGCACGCACGCACGCACGCACACACACACACACACACACACACACACACACACACACACACACACACACACACACGCATGAACGCACGCACACACACACACACACACACACACACACACACACACACACACACACACACACACACACACACACACACACACACACACACACACAAGCACAATATCTGCTGGTACTGCAAATACATTTTAGATAGAAGTGAGCATACAGACCTAATGAATGATTTATCTGGGATGGTGAGATAGATACTGTATGAGAAGATAAACCCTTGCTATATGAAGACAGCTTACAGTCTGCTTTTAAATTGATACTTTTCATCTTATACTGTAGTTTGTGTGTGTGTGTGTGTGTGTGTGTGTGTGTGTGTGTGTGTGTGTGTGTGTGTGTGTGTGTGTGTGTGTGTGTGTGTGTGTGTGTGTGTGTGTGTGTGTGTGTGTGTTGTGTGTGTGTGTGTGTGTGTGTGTGTCTCTGTGTGTGTGTGTGTGTGTGTGTGTGTGTGTGTGTGTGTGTGTGTGTGTGTGTGTGTGTGTGTGTGTGTGTGTGTGTCTCTCTTTGTGTGTGTGTGTGTGTGTGTGTGTGTGTGTGTGTGTGTGTGTGTGTGTGTGTGTGTGTGTGTGTGTGTGTGTGTGTGTATCAACAACAGAGAGAGAGAGAGAGAGAGAGAGAGAGGGAGAGAGAGAGAGAGAGAGAGAGAGAGAGAGAGAGAGAGAGAGAGAGAGAGAGAAATATTTCACCTGGACTTCTGTAAGCAATTTTTCGGAGTCCAGACATGTCTGAAGTACAGCATACAGTAACTTACCTTATACTCAACTGAAGAGAGAGCCTATATTTTGGAGTAATCCAATATGTTATCGTTATAAACCCTTTGTACGGAAGCCAGCGAGGGAGCCATTAGAACATCATCTAAAAAATGCCAACTAAGTCCAATCATTAAACCATCAACCATCAAATTCAAATTACTTGATTATCTCTTATTTGAAACTGACACACTTTGCATTGTGCCTACAGTATGCCAAGGACAGCTGTGCCAATAACTATGACATAGAAAACGATTGGAACCCTATACCCGTATATGGACTGGTTCTGTGTCAAGCTTGCCATGTCTCTATGAAGTCAGTATTTCATTTTTATGATGTTTCCATATACTGTATGAGGGTTTGTGCGGTTTCTGCTAATTCAACCAAATTCAAACTTGGCGCATCACTTCCCTGGGTCCTCTGCGATACACACACTGGGTTGGGCATGCTCCGGCATGCCCATACATGGACATCGATCTGCTCGGCAGTTCTGGACAACCAGATCTCCATTCGGTTATGCCTAAATATGGGCATATCTGTCAGATCGGTGGTTCTGGACAACTACTTTGGTTGGTTGAACTGAGGTTGAGATGATAAGTGAACTACAGACACACAGACAGGGTCTCCACAATCCACACATTTATACTAGGATAAGAGCAACAAAGGGTTTAATATAAATAATTGAATTGACAAAATACCATATTACTTGCCAGTCCAAAAATGATAAAAAGTAAAACATTCACAAAGAATAGACTGAACGGCCACCGTCTTGCTATACAGATGGAAGGCCACAGGAATCCTTAGTGGTTTTCAGGTAATGATCGAGTAGCACACACCCACACGCACGCAAGCACTCTCTCTGGAGACAGAGACAGAGAGAGATTACTGAGAACCTCAGATGGAGAATTCGATGTGTGAAAAGCTAGGGAGAGACTCAAGAAAGGAGGGGGAGGGAGGGAGGGAGAGAGAGAGGGCGGAAAGTAATGCAAAGTGAAGGGAGAGAAGTGAACCACAAAATAAATGATTGAATGGCAATTAAAAGATAAATGAAAGAACAAAGGAAACAGGCAACCCTAATGGGAGAGGACATGGCAAGAGTGTGAAAGGGTAAGTGGCAGGCATGGAGAGCAAACAAAAGAGCGGAAATTAAAAGATGGAAAGAAAAAAATGATAACGATGTAGAGAAACGATAAAAGGAGAGTAAGGAGGGCCAAGATAAAAATGTAATGAAACACCTTCAGATCAGCTTCAAGGTCTGATGTTTAAAAGATAATATCAGACAGAGCGGGGGACTGTAGAGCAAGAGAAAAGTGTACATTCTGAAACTATAATGAAATGTAGAAGTAAGTGAAAGTCTGAGAGGGAGGGAGAGATCGGAAAGAAAGTGTTACGGAGAGAAAGAGAGACAGCATTAATGTAATTCTCCCAAACTACACAACAAAATCCTTGTTAGTTTAGTTATAACGGACCAGTGTGAATGGGGCCTTCTCACGTAGACCAGTGTATTTCTGGCTCAGGTGTACAAGAGAGGAAGGATTACAAAAAAGAGTAATAAGTAAGTGTTTAGTAATAAGTACCGGTACATTCTTGGATGCTGAGATTGCTTGTGAAGCGTTAATTAAAAAAATGGCAAGAGCCCAGGCTCAGATAGGTTGTGCAATGAGATACTGAATATAAAATGTTTAGTAATGTGTTGGCTCTCTATTTTATTAGAATCTATAATCATGTGTTTATGGATGGTCTATATCTCACACATTAAATAAAGCCGTTATCCCTTTAATTTAAAAAGGAAGGATTTGGAGGAGTGGTTCACTGCTTTCTCTGTTGAATACATACCAAAATATATTAGCTAAGACTTTGGCTACAAGGCTCAGTCTATATTAGATTAGAATAGTGCATCCTGATCAAACAAGTTTTATTACAGAACCTTTTTTTTTTTTAGTTTTGCTTTGTTTTATTTTTTTATGTTTTTTTCCACACCCCAAGGAAGATCTTACTATCCTGCAGAGTTTAAAAGCTCAGAATGCATATCCAACTGGTGTCACTGGTGACTGGTCTTACTTCACGCTAGCCTGCATGGGTACCACTCGCTAGGATCGGATCACATTCAGGATAATCTCTCATCTGTCAGCACCACTGACCTAAACATACAGTGTTGTTAGGATTAAACACACACGGTTGTTAGGATTAAACACAGAAGCATCAGGAGGAAGTGGACAAAAAAGGGAGCCAAACTAAGTTCCTGTTTATACACAAAAAAAGGTTCCCCAGAGGCAAAATGGGTTCCCAGAATGGGTTCCCAGATTGCATCAAGGACTACATGGCTATATGACACAAAGTATTCTACAAACAAGATTTCATTGTACATGATATCCCTAAAAGACGGCCAAGCCTTTTCAGTATAAAATGTCTTGGAAATTCCAAACCAGCAACACAGTGTAGTTTTCTCTAATTTCACTCAAAGAGAAGATATCGAAACATGTGCATGCGTGCGAATGCTCTAATACAGTACCGTAGGTGAACACGAGGGACTACTAGAGGGACACAGAGAAAGATAGGGAAAGGTGGACCACACTCACAGCAGGCTTATTAATCAAAGTGTACCGGTAATTGCATCCAGGTCAGACTGGTCTTACATCGACCTCCTGTCTGAACACCAGTAAGACTCCCTAATCGGGAGATAAGCGACCGTAGGTTGCTTATCTCCACAAATAGGGCAAAAATGGGTTTTTCCAAAATCTTCCTGATCCATGTTGATGACATGAGTGTAGACATGCTGTGTAGTGATTTCCGTGATTTTAGGGCAAAATCTGTAGGAGCAGTGTCCAAAAATGTGTTTTTAAAAATCGGCCTGAAGGTGGCGCTATATGGGACAGATTCATGTTGATGGGATGAGTGTAGACATACTGTGTAGCGATTTGCGTGATTTTAGGGCCAAAACTGTAGGAGCAGTGTCCAAAAATGTGTTTTAAAAATCGGCCTGCAGGTGGCGCTAGAAGAGGGCCATGTGAGAAATGAGGGGTGGGGTCTCCGCGTTGCCTTGGCGGACGAATAGGTACCGGCCCCGGCTCTCCCGGACGCTCCTAGCCCGAGTTACGGCATTTGATGTGAGCTGCAGTGGAGGGGGTCCTCCACTGGGGGCGCCACCACTTTTGCATCCGTTCTGGAGCACCAGGAGTGGGTGGTCCCCAGGAATTCCCCGTGAGCAGCCCCGTTGGGGTGGTCATTTGGTCATTTTTGCACATGTGGTCATTTTTTACACCTGGGGGTCCCCCAGGGACCTGGGGGTCCCTGGAGCTCCGGGGGTCCTTGGAGGTTGTAGTTTGGCAGGTAAGGAGTGTGTGTGCAAAATGTGCCATGGATGGGGGCAACGGTTGTGGAGATATGAGCAGGGCAAAAGTGTGACGTGTGACGTGTCACTCACGGAGGGACATTCTTTTACACCTGGGGGTCCCCCAGGGACCTGGGGGTCCCTGGAACTCTGGGGGTCCTTGGAGGTTGTAGTTTGGCAGGTAAGGAGTATGTGTGCAACATTTGGCATGGATGGGGGCAACGGTTGTGGAGGTATGAGCAGGGCAAAAGTGTGACTGACTCACAGACAGACAGACGGACGGACGGACGGACGGACGGACGGACAGACAGACAGCCTGTGGAGGTTTTGGTAGTAAATGCGACCTACGGTCGCAACTAGAGTACAGTAGTAGCTGTGATTCAGCACTGCTCACTGGAGACCTGCAGCTCCAACTGGTGCAGGATGGGAGGGGTTGAGCGGGTTATGACCTCAGGACCTCAGCTTTGACCATTCTGTGTCTGAGATTCATAGTCAGTGTAGTGACTTTCCTAGTACTGCGAGGGGCCACTGGGTTGACTTTTAGTTAGACACGTGCATTATTAAATTCAATGACGAGAGTTCTTGTAACTTATATGTCAATCAATTTATTAGATATCTTCAAATCAAGCAGTTCAAAAAGATGGTGGTTCAAAAACCATATAGATGACAAAAACCCACTTAAACAAAAAAACATTGAACACTGCCAGCAACCACAGCATGACACAGTCAAAAACTGTGTAACCTTCCCCCATTGCACACCAGGCTCCCTTCACCCACCAGGTATAAATTAGAACCCCCCCTGTGATTAATAACATAACATCATTATTGCCAAGGCCACATATATGCAATATTCATTAAAATAAAACAAAACAAGATAAACAAATGTATTTTGGCTCCAATAGTCAGTGAGGAGATAGAGAGAGAGAAATAAAAAGTGTCAGAGAGATACAATGATTGAGGAGGAACGCAACGCAACATCTAGAGTCTAGTGTCAGTCTAGATTCTAGACTGACACTTTGCTGTTGTTCATTATTGACACCATCCACACAACCATAAAATAAACTAAACAAATTCAAGTGTATTCAATTAAAACCCTGTCTATGGCTTAACTTACCATATTACTTCCTTTCAACAAAGTAATTTAAAACACGACTTTGCACCCATGTGTGCACACACACACACACACACACACACACACACACACACACACACACACACACACACACACACACACACACACACACACAGACACGCGCGCGCGCGCACGCACGCACGCACGCACACACACAGACACACAATAGACAATGGTGCAGGAAGACATCACCTAATAAGGACTTGTGCTTTGACAAACTGCACAAAAAGACAGCAGTGGCGGCTCAACGGTCTTAATGTCAACGAGCAGGCGATGATGCTTTTTTATAAATCACTCACCGGGGACTATTTTGGGGCAGGCACAGCTGACAGACGAATGGACCATTTCTGACAGCATAGTGTCAAGTTTTTCTTCTCCCTCCTCCTATGTGTTTGGTATTTTGGGGAATGAGTTCTTCTTCTCGGCTGTGAACTGCTGTGGGAGGAGAGGTGCAACATGACATCTGGAAATCATGGGAGCGCCATTTGATCATAACGCTGAGTCACCTGCTCACCTTTTTGGACCAGGTCTACTGGTGTCTAAGCTATAGGTGTTCCATGGACCAGGTCTACTGGTGTCTAGCGATTCCTTTTGCCCTTTCTCGTTCTTGACAGTTCGTTCATGTTCCTGATTGTTCGTGGAGAGAAGCTTTTTTGCAGTCTGTTGTTAGTAGCTTTGAGACTGTGTAGACATCTCCACTTCTCTCCTGTAGTTTGAGGGGAATTATGGTATTGAACGCTGAGCTGTAGTCAATGAATAGCATTCTCACATATGACTTGTTCTCCTCAAGTCAAGGTGTGAGATGGTCGAGTGTAGAGATGTGGCAATGGCATCGTCAGTAGATCTGTTCTGATGATAGGTAAATTGCAGTGGGTCGAGTGTGGGTGGCAATTTGTCATTGATCATCTTCCTGACATCTTCCTTTCCGCTCTTTATCCAAGCCTCAATCATGTTCACTACTGCAACTCCATTGTTGCTCAAACCTCTGACTCACTGAGAATGCCTGAACTTAAGCCTCACAAAGGTCTCACCACTTCTGCGCTCTCTCTACTAGCTCTCGGTTGTTGCTCGCAAGTAATTGCAAACACTGGGGCATTAATGATGAGTTTTCATAAGGATTTCTTTTTGGCCTACTGAGTTAACAACTGGCAATACTGTAAATCATTCAGATGGCGTTTCTTTGTCTTGTGTCAAAATGAGAGGTAAGAAAGAGGACAGACACCTGAGCCAAAACAATTCTCTGTCTGTGCTCTATCTTAATGGCCTCTGCATGTATGTGTGTATAATAATTTTGAGATATACTACATGTGTGAAATGTGAATTATGTCTGTCTGTGCCTCTACATGAATATGAATCTATATAATGAATGTGTGAATGTGTTCAACTGTGATATAAATCTTACATGTGTCCCTGACATCATGGGGAGCCTCACCAGAAGTGTCACTATACAAAGCCATCTGCTCTTAGTTAAAACTGTGTTTCTGCAACTCTTTGGCAAGCAAGTTCACACAGCAATATAGAGACTGTGTGTATTTCATACTGTATAAAACTTAACATAAAACGTCCCTGAAACTGGGCCCTTTCATTGCATTATGCATGGCCCCTCTAGAGAGGGTGCCGCAGTAGAGGGTGGATATATTCAAGCTCCTTGGAATACAGCTCTCCTCTGACCTGAAATGGGATTCACAAGTCCAGTTTATGCTGAAGAAGGCTCAGCCAAGCGTTCATTATCTGAGCGTGCGGCCAAACGAGCACAGCTCTCCCCAGATGTGTTGACCCAGGTATACTATACGTGACCTTCATCAGACCAGTTCTGGAATATGCTTCACCTGTCTGGACCGGCCTCCCAAAACACCTGATCCAGGAACTGGATTGTCTGCGGAGATGGTGCTGCCGCATCATTGGTATACCAACAAATTCCTTCCCTACCCTGGAGGTGAGGAGAGAGGAGACCACTCTAAGAGAATTCAACCGACTACTGAGAGAATGGACCAGTCCAATGATTCAGAGCCTGTATGCAAATTCAAGTCGCTACAATCTAAGGAGTGGGAGGACACTCACACAACTGTGACCCTACGTTTTAACAGTGGGCAACAGCCGGCGATGCTGGTCGATAAAAATCTCCTAGGCCGGCGTTCCTGCCGTCATTAACGTACAGTACGTCCTCCATTGGGTAAACAAAGCGACAAATTAATTTGATTGGCTATCGCCGACGATGTCTTTCTCCACTCACTTTTCAACCATTTCCTCATCGCCTAGTATCGCCAGTAGTTGCCGGATCCCATAGAGGAATAACGCACTTCTGGAAAATACTCTGCACTGTTAAAATGCACCGTGAGTCACACGCAAAGGCACCAGGTTTTTGTAATAGAGCGGTCCTCTTGTCCTCTTGAATTGAATTGTAAGAAACATCATAATTCATACTGTTATGCTATGATGTTTTCAAATAAAACTTGAACTCTGGGCTTTTATTAATCTTATTGTGTTCTTGTACAGCTCATTATGAGCCCTTACACAGCCAGGGTTGGGGACGTGTGTCCCATTGGTGCCAGCCATATTTTTCGTGGTGTAGACATTTGATTGATCATGTCTACATTGGAGATCTTATAGGGGGGCAGTCATCCCTGGTTTGACAGCACAGCTCAACCCTTGTTTTTGAGCGGTGGTCACAACGCTCCTATACGTGGCCGTGTGTGTGGGTCTGTCTGTCTGTCTGTCTGTCTGTATGCGTGTCTGTCTGTATGGTGTATGTAGCCTGTATGTAGTACCTTTTGTGACCACACATGTTAAGGGAGGGGCGCTGTTGTTCAGGCCAGGCCAGGCCAGACACCCACCCACCCACACACACACACACACACACACACACACACACACACACACACACACACACACACACACACACACGCAATATATATATATTTGTTTTTCTGTTGCGCAGCCTCCACGACCACCGCTCAGTTCACACGGGTGTGATTTTATTTTATTGTTAAACTTTGAATTAGTCTGATTAAAAAACTAAAAATTATTTATGTACATTCATTTGTCATTTTTAAATGTTCGTTTTTGGTTTGCCATCATTATACAAGTTTAATGAAGGCAAGTGAATCAGCTTGGACAGGCACACACAGCACAGAGTATTTCCATTAGCTAAGTAAATCTGTTTACTTGTCAACAAAATACAGCACAGCTGATGCGTGCTGCACACTGGCGATAAGACCCAACTAAACAATTGACCATTTCTTTATTAAAAAACAAAACAAACCTGGTGAAGATAATTAACAAGCTACCTACAAATGAGCCAACAGCTACTACCTGAAATGAGAAACAAAATCAACCTTTCCCAAATCATTACATGCTGGAGCAAAAGGCAGGAACCTTCAATTAATTATTTGACACAGGCTTAATTGTTTGACACATGCTTAGCCTTAGATTACAATGATGTGTTACCAATATGCGCTGGTGCAGTTTGATGTTGTTATGTCGTTTGGCTATATACCGGTATATATATACACGCACGCACGCACACACGCACGCACGCACGCACGCACGCACGCACACACACACACACACACACACACACACACACACACACACACACACACACACACACACACACACACACACTGTGACACGTAGTTTGATACATGGTGAATATTTGTTTATTGCCCATACTGAGTTGTCATACAGATGGCATATAGTTCACAATTGGCATTACTGTAAATAATTAAGGCAGATCTTTGCAGGCACTCTTGCAGTTTGCGCATGTGTGTCCTGAATTTGACCCTGTACGGTATGTATGCCCACGGCTTGCTGGCTGGCAGTCATGGGAAGACTCAATAGGGCCTTAGGCCCTATTGAGACAGTCAACCCAAATCCAGCACAAATAATCTGATTTTGGATTGGTTTTATCTAAGGAATGTATTCAAGTCTGATATGTAAAAATCTGTTTCCATGTGATGTGGGTTTTCGCTGCATGTTCAGACTGCACTGGTGGTCAATGAACATCTTATCATGATGAGTATTCATCTCACTTAAAGCTACAATCCATACTGTTTCTTTTTTTTGTGACAATATAACTGCAGTAGCACCAACTGTGGTGCTTGGAGGAGGTCTGCTCTTCAATCGAAACATTTAGATACTGTTGCTTCGTATGACCACTACTGGTTGACAAGATATATTGCATGAAATTCAAAGGTACATTTCTTGCCTTCCCAAAGAAGCTTTCCGTTATACAATAGCTCAACAAGAGACATTTCTGCACTTGAAATTCAAATCTTGGGTACAGGACATTACAGATTGTAGCTTTAATGTGGTTTGTGAGGGCACAGCACAGACTCCAAGGTGGTGTGTAGTGAGTGCACAATGTGGTAATGTGAGACTTTAAGGTGATGTTGAGAGGTAGATGTGGCTGACCCGATTCCATGTAGGGCTGCAGGCAAAGCAAGCTGCTAGCAGCATCAAACAGCATGTGCCTGAGACAAGAGACTGTTGTGTGTGAGAGGGAGTGAGAGGCGGTTCTCATCTCTCCAAGGAAGATCTTCTCCCTACTTTTTCTCCCTCTATCTCCCTCCCTCTCTCTCTCCTTTTATCTCGCTCTGTCCAGACCACCCGAGGAGTTTCATCTCTGTGAGAACAACAGAGATTATGTTCTCTTCAGGTCCTCAGTTATGTTCCACATTATAATCTCCTCTTCATGCAGAAGCCTCCTGCAGACTGGCTCAATAGCTCAGTACAGGCTTTAACACCACTGGCTGTGTACAGTACATACAACTACTGGCTGACTTTAGATCACTGAATGGTATTACAGGGGTGCTTTGATGTGTTGAATTTAAGTAATTTCCCCCCAGCTGGTGTTTTGACAAAGTAATTTTCAAGCTTTTGTCTGAGGAGTCATTTGGAACAAGATCTAGCATTAGCTTCACTTCCTAAATCCTCTCTTCCGCTATATGTGTTTAGGCTGACTTGCAAAAAGCACAAATAAAGATTAAGCTTTAGTCCTGTTTGCTGGACATTTCATGGGATATTAGACTGCAAAACAAATGTCCCAGGACAGGAAATGAAAAGACAATAGCTAAGAAGTAGACGGGTAGGAAGGAAGGAAGGAAATGTTCACGGCAATTGCCAGAGTGTTTTCCTGCTGCTAGCTCTTCAATTAACCTATACAGCTGTAGTAACCCTGTGCATAATTTGATTTGATTTGACCTAATTTGATTTTTATTATCAGAATATTCAAAAACAATACAAATGGCAAAACCAATAAAAATGGCAAAACAAATAGCTACTACAAATCAGACGGTACAAATTGGTTGCAGTGCAACAATTATTACCAGCTTGCAAAGCTGGTCTACAGATCGTCAGCCAACCTAGCCTAACCTAACCTATGCCATTTCGTCATTGGCAAGCTGGTATAAAAGGACTGTGACATTTCTTGTTTTTGTTTCTTCAAAGCATGTTGATTATGTTTATGATTTGCCATTTCTTCGCACAGTTCTTTGGATTATTATTGAACACTGGGCCAGTGTTGTAACCCCATCTGACCATAACAGCTTTTGATCGTCCCATTCATATTCTCCATGCAGCGGTTGAGTGCCTTCCACTGAACCCACTGTGCTTCTGAACCAGAAGGGAGGTCTTCAGAAGTGGGGATTCATGTCTATTTGTCCACAGCTGATGTCTGGTTTCTTCCAGAGATGTTATCAGGGGCTGGGGCTGAACATGGCTGAAGCATCTTCTCCTAGTCAGTGGAGGAGGAAGCATTCATCACTAATAGCTTTTGTCATCTCTACTCAGCTGGCAACTCCCCATCTGACACCAGCAGGGGCAATGCCAGTGAGGTCAGTGGTCACTGGTCACAACAAGTGACCAGTGACCACTGATCAGACACAGTACTGATCAGTACTACAGTACTACAAACTCCTCAATGACTTGCATGTCTTCATCAGTTACTGCAACAGGTGTTGAACCTAATTTGGTGAAGATCAGGAATATCTTCTCAAACAAGTTCCATGTCTGCCATGCTGACCGTCCATGGAAGGACGAAACTGTATCGCATTCACTGAATGAATGAAAGAAGCAAAGACCTGATGACTTTGATCCCAGAGCTGGGAAGTGATTTTGAAAACTGATGGCGACACACACACACACACACACACACACACACACACACACACACACACACACACACACACACACACACACACACACACACACACACAGTACAGTACAGTACAGTACAGTACAGCAAGGTACAGTACAGTACAATAAGGTACAGTACAGTAAGGTAATGTAGAGGTTCTTATGAAGGTCATATGTGCCAAATGTCATGCTTTTATATCACCAACTGAACTACCTCACAGGAACACTGAGGCCTACTAAGACTCTGTCAAAATCTGATTTACTGTAACAGTTCCACAGACTGTCAAACTGTTAAATCAATCAAGCAGATATACTGTAGCAGTCTAGTCTGAACAGAGAGACACACCATGCACTGATATGTGATTCCATGCTGCATTACACTCTGTTTTGAAGCTTGGAGAAACAATAGTAGCAGGTCTCCTGAGAAAGTAAAAGTACTTTTCTATTTGCTACATATCCACTCCAGGATGATGTTTCAACATGGATGCCACTGTTTTGTGGCGGAGTGACGGTGTCTACTTTCCTGTTCATTTCATTATTTTTCTCATAACGTGGTTCCATGTTCCCTAGCACAGGGGTCTTCAACGTTTTCAGGCCAAGGACTCCTTAGTCGAGAGCGAGATGAAGCAGGGACCCACACAATCCATAGTTTCATCGTTTGACGGCACAATCATCAGTGTATTTTGGATTCAGGTACATTTGTGTTTTCAGATATTTAACCACTTGAACCGTCAATACTTACAGTAATAAACGTGACCTTTCACTCTGTACTTAGTCTGCTCTTTTTCTCCTCTACACCAAACCTCTTTGCCGAAAATAGCCGATCTACAAGCTCACAACGCCTCGCAGCACGAGGCGTTGTGAGCTTGTAGATCTGCTAATTTTGGCTAAAGTTCTCAGAATATGGATGCTAGCGTTCAAATCTGAAAAAAGGCTTCTTTCACACAAAGATTTGGAGGACCCCCTGTAGTAACTCTGAGGACCCCCTAGGGGTCCCAGACGCCCTGTTGAAAACCCTTGCCCTAGAAATCTCTTTCTCTCTCTGAACCAATCGATCTTTCTCTCTCTCTACTTCTCCTATGTCTAAAGGACTGAACACTGACTATGAATCTCAGACACAGAATGGTCAAAGCTGAGGTACTGAGGTCATAACCCGCTCAACCCCTCCCATCCTGCACCAGTTGGAGCTGCAGGTCTCCAGTGAGCAGTGCTGAATCACAGCTACTGTAGTGTTCAGACAGGAGGTCGATGTAAGACCAGTCTGACCTGGATGCAATTACACTTTGATTAATAAGCCTGCTGTAAGTGTGGTCCACCTTTCTCTCTCTTTCTCTGTGTCCCTCGCTGTCTCCATTCTACTCCCTCCCTCTCTACTTGATCTATCTCATTCCTCACGTTCCTCTATGTGTGTGTGTGTGTGTGTGTGTGTGTGTGTGTGTGTGTGTGTGTGTGTGCGTGCGTGCGTGCGTGCGTGCGTGCGTGCGTGCGTGCGTGCGTGCGTGCGTGTGTGTGTGTGTGTGTGTTCGAGCGAGCGTGTGTATGTGCGTGTGTGCATGTGTGCAGTGATAGGGGTCATTTGTTTATTGTCATACCTCCAGACAAGGTCCCCCATTGGGATATCAGCGCCATCTGGCGCTGCAACAGAGTAAAACTCATAAGCTCCCGTACGAGAAATATCATTTGTCGGTAGGGCTGTCAATCACAAACGAGGGCACCGCCCCCGAGTGTATATAAGCCCTGCGGGCTATCATAACTTCCTCTTCCGCACCTCTGCTTACCTGCAACTAGTGTCGCGAACTCAGCCATATAAGTATAATTTTCTTTAAAGTTTAGCCTAAGCGTTGACTAGGAAAGTCGGCCACTGGCCTTTAGAGATTATTCTCCTGTACGTTTCTAATTCTATTCTTCCTAACAGTTCGGTCTTTTTCTTCACTTTCGCCTTGAGTCTTTACTTCTTCTCTGTACGTTCTGCCACGTGTCTCCCTGCCTTAGCTTAGCTTCGCTTAGCTTCGGTTAGCTCACGATGGCAGCTCGTCGACCTACAGTTAGCAGCCTGCTAGCTAGGGTACCGAAGAAGTGCGGCCTTCCCAGCTGCAAAGGCCTCATCGCCAATGAAGATACACATCCGTTCTGCATTGTCTGCATGGGGGTAGGACACGCCTTGGCCTCTCTGTCCCCTCCGGCCCCGGCCACGGGGGTGAACTGTGCTGAATGCCTCCAGTACGATGTTCCAGCCCTCGAGGCACGATGCTAGATCGCTGCCGCAGGCTACGGCCTTCACACCACGGTCTCCGCCGGAACCCTCCCAGACACCTCTCCTCGTGTGCCGGACAGCGCTGTACGCCACAGCGCTGCTTCTCGCCACGTGGTTAGGCCTCCAGCGGCCTCGCCCTCTGCTAGCTTCGGTAGCCCCGTTGCTAGCGGGTCTGCAGCCCCTGTTTCCACTGCTGTTTCTCCGACGGGCTCGACTGGTGCCGTGCCCAAGAAGAGAACATGCAAGACCGCCCACGTTGTTTCTCCGCCAGCTACAACGTGGATCGTCCCCCCCAAGGAATTCCACCCTCTAGTCGTCGGGGACATTCCTCTCTCCTTCTCCGTCCCCCAGCTACGGGCTATGCGGCCACCTAGCCCTGTCTCCTGGCATGCTAGCGACGGAGACGAACCGGAGCTAGAGGACTACGACATGGAGGAGTTGGACACGGAGGGTGAGTACTCGGAGGAGGACGAGTCCTCTTTCCCCTCCGGACAGGGCGGAGGCGCGGCCAGGGTGGTTCCTCATGCCGAGGCTTCCATCTCCGCCGCGTCCTCCCAAGCCCCTTCTGCCTCTCTCCCCCCTTCCATGCCGGCTGGGGCGAGAGGGGCAGCGGCGCAAGACCCAGACTCCATCCCCATGGACGAGCTCTCGGTGCTGGAACGCGCCGCCATCCGTTGTGGCCTGGAGCTGCCACTCGGAGATGCGCCACTCGGACCACGGGCTAGGATTCCTCTCCTGGGCCAGGATTTGGAGTCCTCTCCCCCGCGTTGGATGGAAAAGCTACCACTAGTCCCAGGCTTTGCAGAGGCCCTGCACTCAACCTGGACTACACACAAGGACCCCCCCAAGCTCCCCTTCCTGGTCGATTACCGCGACTCAGAGAAGGCGGGAATCCCCTTGTGCCCTCCCATGGACAAGCTGATGGCCCAGTCCCTGGTAGGGAGCCTCAAGCCCAACCATGAGCGGACCGGTCCTGGAGGCCGGCCTCCCCTCAATCTGGCCGTGGGTAAGAAGCCTCCTGGGTTTGCCATAGCCTTTGATGACAAGCAGTCTTCAAGGGTGAGGAACTCTTACAGATCGTCCGCGCTGGCAGCCAGGACGATGAACGCCACCCAGCTGCTGCTTTCCTCCACCAGGCGCCTCCTCAGCGAGATGCGGGAGGTGCCTGACGTGTTGGTGGAGGAAATGGACAAGTCGCTGCGCATGCTGATGGACTTGAATGTCCACGCGATCGAGTGGCTTGGACATGGCATGGATTATTGCATCCAGGCGGAACGTGCCAGGTGGCTAGACAAGGTACAGTGTCCTGGCAGTTCCGGAGAGGAGACCGGGAAGATCCTGCAAGACCTCCCCGGCCACCCTACCTCCCTCATGGGCGGTGGACTGGAGCTTCTCCGCCAGGAGGTGGCGGATAAGAAGATCACTCTGGAGCTCCTGGGAGCCACGACGGACCCCCAGGTACCCAGAAAGGAAAAGAGACAGGGACGGAGCAAGGCCCCTGGTCAGGCTGACAGAGGGCGCTCTTCCTCCAAGCAGGGGAAACAGAACAATCCCCCTAGGACCCCCTCTTCTTCCTCCGCGGGACCCCCTCGCACTGCAGCGGGGGCTCAGGCCCGCTCTCAATCCCGCCACCCTCCCAGGCACGGGATACCGGCCAGCTCCCACAAAGCCCGTGGGAAGCCGCCGCGAAAGTGACACTGGACTCTGGCGGGGTCCCCCTGAAATTTCAGGGGACCCCCCCTTGCAAGCGCAGACGTTTGGACAATACAAACTATGTTTCTCATGCCAAGAAATCAATGTTTATTCCTCCTCTGTGCTCTCCTCCAGTGCCTGTAATAAAAAGTGTGTTGATGAAACAATGCCTGTTTATTTCAAACCCACCTGCTTTACTACAGACGACCCCATTTTGCATGAATTTAACCAGTGTAGAGAAGTCCAGGCTGGAATTTCTTTCCACTCAGAAAATATCGCTTCCTCCAGTCATGCAGACAGGTTACAAGCAGAATATTTCTCTTTGCAAAATGTTCCCAGACAAGCTAATTCCTATTCACAGTGGTATAGTCTCTCTAGTGTGCAATACCCCTCTGTCTCCACCGAGCGGCACTGTTATGTCGACTCTAGTTCAGGACAGGAGTTTGGTCTTAGCGTCAGGGAAGAAGCCAACACATATCACCCAGGGTCGGCCTCGTCTTCCCGCAAGGAAGCATATAAAGGCCTTAGCACAGGTTATAAACGTAAATACAATTCCCCGAGCCGGGGATTATGTTACTTATGCGATGAACCCTGTCCCCCGGGCTCCACGTTGTGTGTCGCATGTATTATTAACAAGCGAGGCTTCTTGGAGGTCACGTGTTCGTCCCCCACCGGATACGGAAATAAGCGTACCGGAAACGGAAACGCTCTTTCCGCCGGTGACTCCGGCGGAAAGAGCGGATATGGAACCTTTCCCTCCCGGCCCAGTAGTTCCGCTCAGGCGGTACAACCCCAAGGCTTCTCCGTTGCTCAGCAACACGTTAGCACAGTGTGCAGAGCAATGGAAACGTTGCAATCCGAATCACTGGGTGTTTCGGACGGTGACGCGGGGTTACAGACTACAGTTCGCGAAAAAACCCTCCCTATCCAGCAAGGTTATTTATACTCGAGCCCGCGGCTTGAAGGCCGATGCCTTGAGGGAGGAGATAAGCTCACTATTGCGCAAGGGCGCTATAGTGGAGTTATCACGCGACCAGAGCCGTTTAGGCTTCTGGAGCCGTTATTTTCTGGTTCAGAAAAAAGGAGGGGGGCTGCGTCCGATTATGGACTTACGTGCTCTGAACAAGCACTTGAAAAAGTTCAAATTCAGGATGTTGACGTCAGAGTCACTGATGAAATCAGTGAGACAGGGGGATTTCCACTGTTCAGTGGACCTGAAGGACGCTTATCAGCACATCCTCATTTATCCCCCACACAGGAAGTTCCTGCGGTTCGCCTTCGAGGGGCGCCTGTACGAGTACACGGTCCTCCCTTTCGGTCTTTCTCTGAGCCCTCGGGTTTTCGTGAAAGTGACCGAGGCAGCCATTGCTCCATTGAGGCATCAGGGAGTCAGGCTGGCGAACTACATAGACGATTGGATGATTTCCGCCGCCTCCTGCTCAGAAGCGGCGCGCCATACCAATCTGGTGTTGTCACACCTGAAGGCCTTGGGTTTCAACGTCAACTTTGGCAAAAGTATGTTGTTACCCTCCCAGCAGATTTCCTTTATAGGAATATCTCTGGACTCGGCCACCATGTCCGCTCGCCTCTCCCCGGAGAGGGTGGACAGGTTTCTGGCTTGTCTGGGCTCCTTCCGACTGAACCAGGTGGTCAGGTACAAGGAGTGCATGAAGTTGACTGGGCTGATGGCTTCAGCAGTGCAACTTCTGCGTCTGGGCAGGTTTCATATGAGACCTTTCCAGCGGTGGTCACTGGCGGAGAGCCTGACCAGAGCCTTGTTTCCTGTTTGGGATCTACAAGTGGTTCTTGAGGGCCTTTGCAAGGCACCCTTTGAACCGATTGGGAGGACCTCTTTGAAACATTTAAGTTTCAAAACAGCTCTTTTGCTTGCCTTGTCTACGGCTAAGCGTGTGAGCGACCTTCATGCGCTCTCTGTGAGCCCTGATTGTATGAGGTTTCTCAATAATGACTCCAAGGTTCTTCTTAAACCTCATTTGAGTTTTATTCCTAAGAACCGAGTGGTCCCGAAGGAACCTGTTGTTTTGACGGCTTTCCATCCTCCTCCGTTTGCATCAGAGGAGGATAGGCGTCTTCATTGTCTTTGTCCAGTTAGGGCCCTGAAGGCCTACTGTGATAGGACGGTGGACAGCAGGTCTACTTCTCAGCTTTTCGTGGTCATGAATGCCCGTCAACGAAAAGCGGTGTCCAAACCCACTCTGTCGAGATGGCTTGTGGATGCTATTAGGTTGGCTTACACCCGGTCTGGGTCTGAAGTGCCGGAAGCACTTAAGGTCCACAGTACTAGGGGTGTGTCTACCTCTTGGGCTTTGTCCAAAGGTGTCTCCATTGAGGAGATTTGTGCAGCGGCGAATTGGTCTTCGCCGTCTACCTTTGCGACCTACTATCACCTGGACGTTGCGCCTTCTGCTATGGCGCATACGGTTCTGGGTGCTGCTGCCCTTCCTACTATGTAGTGGGGCGGCTCTCTCCCCTTCCTGAGATAGCATGTTGCTGTCTCTAGGATACGTGGGGGGACCCTGAGTTTTTCCCTTATATTATTGCAATTTTATAAGGTGGACCTGTGTCTGCCCTTAGTGCATAAGGCAGGCCTCGGTCTGTCAGGGTCTTTTTCTGTCTGAACACGCCCAGGCCCTGTGGGTCTGGGTCGGATCAGTCCTGAAAGGGGTCACGTCGGTTGACAGGACCTCCTTTCCGGGTGTGGTCGGTGTGCACGACAGTCTTGTCGGTTCATGACTTCTCGGGGAGTATATGAGTCCCAATGGGGGACCTTGTCTGGAGGTATGACAATAAACGTATAGGTTCCGAACGGAACCATGTTTATTTAATACCGGAGGACAAGGTCCCCCAGAATAAAGCCCCTCGGTTCGCTAGTTGCGGGCGCAGAGGTGCGGCTTTAGAGGAAGTTATGATAGCCCGCAGGGCTTATATACACTCGGGGGCGGTGCCCTCGTTTGTGATTGACAGCCCTACCGACAAATGATATTTCTCGTACGGGAGCTTATGAGTTTTACTCTGTTGCAGCGCCAGATGGCGCTGATATCCCAATGGGGGACCTTGTCCTCCGGTATTAAATAAACATGGTTCCGTTCGGAACCTATACGTTTTGTTATTTTACTAGCTCACTGTGGGTTACTGGGAGAGAGAGAGAGAGAGAGAGAGAGAGAGAGAGAGAGAGAGAGAGAGAGAGAGATAGATATGTGTGTGTGCGGGTGTGTGTGTGTCTACTGATGTGCTGTGAGAACCAGCTGATCTCATATTGCAATCTGTCCACATGATCTAAAAGCTCATCCTCATACACTGTGTGTGTGTGTGTGTGTGTGTGTGTGTGTGGAAGAAAAAAAAGGAAGATTCTTCTTTCACCCTTCTTTGTCCCTGTAGCAATCTCACATTCAATGGTTTTGGCCATCATCTCCAACACTATCATTCTTTCATGCCATTGTGATGTCACGTCACTTAGTGAAGCACGACATCAAAATCTTTTGTAAAAAGTTAAATTACTCATCATGTAAGTCTATTGAAGGTGTCCCCATGCCTCTGGAGAATATTGTGGGCAAAAACCCTGTTGATTTTGATCCCGGCACAACAAATCCCGGCACAACAAATTGGGGGACCCCTCCCGGATTATAGTAGTAAGATGTTTACAGAAGCGATTTAAAAGATGGCACTGCTCCGATGCACATGCCATGAGATGAGCATCGGAGCTTAACAAACTAATGGAGGATGACTCAGAACCTGTTATGTCATCCGCAGCAGGCTGATCCCTCCCTGAGGGGGCTACTTGAGAGGTATCTTGCTACTTACTGCTTAATTTAAAAACAACATTCATGAATACGAGATTCAGAATGGGGTATTGGTGATAAATTGTGTCCTCACAGATTGTGATTATTTTATGTAATTTAATTGGTCTGCATATCTCATGACTCATGAGGAGTAGGGACACATCGATGTCCATGAAACATAAAATCACATTTTGTGTTATTTGTTTTGGCCTCATATGGTTGTAAAAAGCAAGTTATATAAATTATGAAATCGCTGCAAATTTTGTATATATCGATCTTATACTTTGACATATAAAGGTGCTAAATCCTTACTAAGATTGTGTGTATGAATTAGAGGTCCACAGACATCACCTGTCCTGTGTGTGTTTTATCGAGTGGGTCCCAAACTGTGTGCCAGGGTAATTGATAGTTGAGGGCCTTGTAGGAGGTGATCTGATCAGTATAGACTTGAAACTGTTAACTAAACTTCCAACTGACCACAGATCTAGGTATATACCCCTTTTCACCCAGTGTTAGATGCTCATTTTTATGTTTGACTATTCCCCAAATCTCAATATGCAAAGACATTTTGTATGTTTTACCTGCATGCACAGTCGCACATCACAAGTACCGCACAAACAAGCATGCATGCACGAATGCATGAACCTTAATTATTGAATTTTAATATCATGAAAGTGTTGGCAATATTGTTCATCTGACATTCATTCCAATAAAACATACTGCATTGAAATTGTATTGAATTGAGAGAAAGAGAGAGAAAGAGCGAGAGAGAAAAGAGAGAGAGAGTACTATCCATCTATTAACTAAAGCCGTCGGCTGTTGTCTGTATGACCATGTTTCTAACCAGAATGTCTGTGTTGTTAACCAAAAATCTCTCATTTTTGGCGAGCAATGTGGTCGTATTGTATTATCAAAGTATAAACTGGGTTTATATAACTCTACTGTAACTTGCAGATAAGGACTCTGATGTAAACTGGCAGCTATAGGCTGTGTGCTTTTATATTTAACGCCCAGCACACGTACAGTATGCATACGCAAGCACGCACAGACGCACACACTCACACGCGTGCGTGCGTGCGTGCGTGCGTGCGTGCGTGCGTGCGTGCGTGCGTGTATGGATGGATGCAGTCAAGTGCATGTGTGCCTCCATGCGTGTGTCAGAATTGTGTTCAACATTCTCTGTGGAGTGAACCATAGCATCCATATTCTGGGGGGAACATTCTGCAAAGATGGTCTATCTACAAGCAACGTGTCGGCAATTCCTTTAGCCCTCTGTCAGTGGGTCAGCAGCTTCCTGATGGACAGGAA
>NC_137818.1:34803651-34848651 GCF_963921795.1 Nannobrachium achirus | reverse complement strand
TAAAAATGCTTTTCCGGCCGGGACTTCTTGACAGAGTCTAGAAAGGTTATGTTACAGTCAAGAGTAATTGTCAGCACTTACAGCAATACCATTATGGTATTGGTACTGAAGGTAGTTTCAGGTGTTATAAATGGAATGGAATTAGTAGGTGAAGAAGGTTTCAGATGTTATACCATTTCCTAAATACAGAGTTTCCAAAAGGATTCAATTAGGAGTTATTATTGAATTGTTTCCTGTAAATCGTTGTTTGTAAATCAAATTATTTGGTTGTGGTGACTGTGGAATCTGTAAAAAAAAGAGGAAATACAAATACTATATGAAGCATTGAATGCAAATAATGACTGTGAGTGAATTGTATTCGCTAATGAGACACAGCTGATTGTTTACTATGGCATAGCTATATGTCACTTCCTTTTGATATATTCTAGTTTGAAACGCTGAGGAAGGTAGACGTGTTTCTCCAGATGCTGTGCTAACTGATAATAAAAGAACATAAGACATTCGATAGAAAGAAGGCTTTGTGCTGAAACGGCATACAGTACATTGTTCTGGTTGACTTAGTTGCTACCTGTGCTATTTAAACGAAGGCACCCGAAGGACATTTCTGACGGAATCCTGATAGAATCCCAACAATAGTCTACCTTCACTATTGTCACATTGCAGCGGCTGAGATACCTGCCTCTCTTCACACACAAAGAGGGCGATCATTCCTCACCTTGGTGCTGCACGTACTCACATCAGAGTAGCCTGTTTTCTTTCCACAGTGGGCTTGCTCATTTCTGTGTATTTATTGCCTCCGCCAGGCCAAAAGGCATGGCCGAGACTATGTTTTGCCCCCTGTCTGTCTGTGTGTCCGCGTGGGCGCGCGCGTGTGTGTGTGTGTGTGTGTGTGTCCGTCCGTCAGTCTGTTACAAACTAATCTCCGGCACCTTTGGCCCGGTCGCTGCCAAACTGTCTACACACACTCCCTGGATGCCAATTTAGAACCTCTGAGTTCCTACAGATTTTGTCCAAAAATCATGCAAATTTGTACTAGACAGTGATTGGCCATGATTGGCTTCCAAAGTTTGCAGGATTGGTCCATTTTGAACAAAATGCCTCAAATGATATACACCGCATGCAATTTTGGTAAAATTGTGCCTGCACATTCCCAGAAGAAAAAACATTCCTTAAAGTTGTACCATGTAACTTTTTTTATAAAACAAATCTTAAAATTGTCCTAACTGTTAAATCGCTAAAGTTTTAGAACACCCACTCCGTGAATTTCAGCCTGTAAAGCCTTCTCTATATATGTAAACTGCGATCCTTGCCGGGGACCGGATCTCGCGCCAAAATTGCGTCATCACACTACCGGCCAATCACAGCGAGGGTTATACAACTGCCGGCCAATCACAGCGCATCTTGAAGTGGGGTCGCTATGGCAGCCATATTTGTTGTCGCCCGTTTGTACCATCCCTTCTCTAGGTAATTTCGCCTACCAGGCAGGGTGAAGGAGTCCGTATCTCTGGAATTACTGAACGCACAGGAACAAGGGACCCCTCAAAAGATAGATCTCAGCGAGGTGGAGGCAGACGCGGGGGTCTGAAGGTACGAAAAACGCCCGAAAGACGCGGACGCGACCGCGGTTTGCTATAGGGCTAATGACCACTAGTTGGGCATCTTACACAGTATAGCTTTAATTGGGCTATAAATGGCCCCACAAAACACCCACACAACTAAATGATGACTCATCACTAAACCATTGTTTTGTTGGCGTTTTGTGGGGCCATTTATAGCCCAAGGAATGTTTTTTGTGCAAAACAAATGCTTGCAATGGATTCAGAATCATGACAAACCCCTAGTTAGACCCCTCACATCCTACTTAAAGCAGATTTTTTTCCTGGGTATCTTCCTCCTGTATCGAAAGTCGATGGGAGCCCAACTTGATTTGGCCGCTGTGACGACCCCGAAGGTCGCCGACTCGGGCGCCCCAGCTAAATCATTAGAGCATGCCCTGGGATACATCTGTGCAAAATCTGGCGATTTTAGACTGAATAGCACGAAAAAAAAACCTACGGCCCCCGACTCACACGTTCCCACTAGGTCAAGGAACATATGCGACCCTTTTCACATTGGCATGTTATAGCACATGCCAATGATAGCACATTTTTGGAACAAAACGCCTCAAATCATGCATGCAGCAATGCATGCAGCATCCGATTACCATGAAAAGCCGAAGAAAACACAGCACCCTTTTCACATTGGACTATTATAGTGCCACCAGGAGTCACACCAACCTACCTGACCTGGCGGAGACCTGTGCTCGGAAGAGCGCTTCTGTTTTTAAAACATATTTTTATTATGATAGTGTACAAATGGAACAAAATGGACCTGTAACTAGCAAGCCGAGAAGACAGAAGATGACATTTACATTTTAGACAACAGTCATTTTATACCCATCAATATACAAGCAGCCTTGGCACAGTGAATACAGACATTAGGGAAACTTTATCCTAAGTGGAGATAAGTAACATTGATCCCTTCAGTAGGAACACATTTTAGCAGAAAGAGACAATACAGACAGTAATGTCTCTCTCTCTCTCTCTCTCTCTCTCTCTCTGTCGTTTGGGTTGGGTGATTTCTCCCCACTCCCCCAGGTACGGGCCCGAGGGGCTATCCTTTTACCCGGGCGATATGTCTGGGCGCACACCTCCAGCAAACACGTCACCGTATCATCGTCCACAGACAGCAGGCCATGCATCCCATTGGGAGCCCGAATCACATCGGGGATTCCAGAATGACATGGTCTGCTGTCTGTTCCTCTGCGCCACACTCACAGGTCGCACTAGGAGTCAAGCCCCATCTGTGCATGGATGAGCGGAAATGCCCGATGCCGGTCCGGATGCAATTAAGCCTCACCCATGCCAATCCAGGTCCACCCCAAGAGGCGGAAAACCAACATCGGGGACAAAGACATGGAGTCTAGAGGTGTTTACCTCCCACTCCATGCTCCAGAAATGATCTGCCCATCTTGCCACACTGATGTCATGATCACTTCATTGCTGCAAGAGTTCCTGTGCAGCAGGCACAAATGGGTGTCTTGACTTGAGGCGCTGGGGGGTTTAGCTGTTAGCCTTTCATGGGGCAGGTGGTTTGGCCCGGCACACCAGACAAGCCGTGGCTCCTTTGCGGCAAAGCCCAGCGGGCTGGATGCCTGCAGGCATCCTGTCACAATGTGCAAGGCTTTCCTTATGGGCTTATCGATGAGGTGAGTATCAGCACTGATCCATACTGGATCGCAGTGCTGCTGAATAGAGTAAACAAGGGCCAGGGCTAACTTAAGAGGGCAGCCTTAAAGCAGCTTGCTTCTTCAAAACCATGTGACTTCCATAGGGAATGAATTGGAAGCTGCTTTACCCCCAGGTAACATGCCTTATATGCTTTACCTGGGGGGAGGCAGGGGGGGGGGGGTACCATCCAATTCATTCCCTATGGAAGTCACATAGGGAATGAAGCTTGCTCTAAGGTTACCTTAAGGCTGTCCTTAACTCATCTGGTGCCGATCCCGAACTAGTTCGGCTTTATTTCAATCCAATACAATCTTTTTTTTATTAATTCACTTACCCCGAGCTGCTTGTAGAGTCGTGGGTGGTCCTGGCTCGCTAGCCGCTAGCCAGTTAGCCATTCTACTCTGTCCGACGATATATTCCATTAAAAATGGTTTAAAATACATTTTTGAGCTCCCCAATGTTCACCCGATGTTCGGCGCCGCTTCCGATGAGTACACGAGTGTGCCGATCCCGAAGTAGTTCGGCTTTATTTAATTAAATGAATAAAATTTAAGATTTTTGTAGCTACTAGCCGAAAGCTAACAACGTCCCGGCCGGCCGTAATTTGCGAACGCAATCGCCAATCTCCGCCTAATCCAATGAAAGACCGCATCTTTAAAGGCTTATATCTCTTTTTTGTGTTTTAGGAAAGCGGCGTGAGGTTTATTTACGGCGAAATCGCCCAAAAATGATCTTTTAGATGACAAAATGGGAATAGCCATTCTGTTAGCATCTTCATCCGGGACATTTCCATGCCGTGCATCAACGTGAGCACGTCAGGTCCTGGAAGCTGAAGTCCTGGAAGCTAAAGCGCTCGCCTATGAGAGATGCGCTGGCATTCTTTGGCCCCTAGAGGGCGCTGGCACGCAAAGAGTTAAGCAACAAAGCAAGCTTGCCTTGTCAAAACATGTGACTTCCATAGGGAATGAATTTTTAAACATTATGGAACAGGAAGTTATACAGTATTTATGGAGGTGCAGCATATTAAAATAATTATTACAAAAAAAAACCCTAATAGTAAATATTCCCAACCTCCAAAAGAAAAGAAAGGTTTAATAGCATGAAGGTCCATATAAAAGCTTTGCCATGGGAATGGCTTTTAAAGCGATTCACATGAATAAATGATGCAATGAAAGCAGACATTCAAACAGCACTGATCTGATCTGTTTACTGCAGTCGGCAGTATAGTTTTTTTATCCTGCCTACTGAGGGCACAACTAAACCCATTGTTCCTCAAGATATTAAATATGTATACACATAAACTTGAGAAATATGAGAAATACTAAATGGAAATGGTTTGCCCTGTCATACGGGTAAAATATGTTTTAATAAGTGCTGGTATCATTGCCCCAAAAGATTTAATGATTTAATTGTTTTAAGAACCATGGTAATGGAAACAAAGAGGCCAGGCCAGCTCAACACATTTGAACATCTGTTACTGACTGACTAGTCTCGCGTAGCCAGTCAACTATTCCACAATCTCCGAATGCTATATAGAGTCTGGAACGGCAGCTCCCGAACGGCGAGTATCGGAAGTAGCCAGTGCTGCACTGAACTGTTGTAGTCCCATTGGAAACATAACAGAAACACAATAGCTCAGACAAAGTCATTCGAGCGGCCTATTCTTGTTATGGGTGTATAGTTTAAGAAAACGTTTGAAAACATCATGGAGGTAACACCAATAACACCAGAGAAAGACGTAATAACACCCCCAGAAATATTGAAAGGAGACTTAACGCTTCCAGTACTGTAGGACATGTTATTGGTACTGCACCAAGGGAGCGGTTGCGTCACATCCGCTTTATCTCGCACTCATCGTTTCTATTTCCGTTTGCCAGACTGTATGCCTGGAGCATTTACCCAAATCGCGGAGGCAACAGTCTGGCCACGCGAGACTACTGACTGACTGACTGGCTGATTGTGACTGCTATTGGATCTTGGTTTACCTGAACCAAGACTTGTACGATGAACGCTGTGAGTTAGTAAAGCTTGCAGAATCATCAGTGATCATGTCCACCCAAACCACAGGAGGGTGGTTGGTGGAAAGTGGCTCCGTAGCCACAGGACTGCCATATTCCCCCCGGACAATCACCATCAGCCCTGCCCCAATAGGCCTATGTGCTAAATTGCGTATAAAATGACTCCATGATAGGAGGTTGAATATAAAAAGAAGTACAGCTCCCCTGCAATTTCCAGTGCAATCGTTTTAACAGCCTTCATTCTCAAATTCCCTTTGAAAACAGCTCAGAACAGCTCAACCCAGACAGGGCAGTGTGCGAAATAGTATCCAGAATCCAGATATGCGCTTAAAGCCATAACAAATCATTTCATCCAATAAAACACTGACTGGAAAAAATGAGTTTCATCATTGATCTTGTGTCTACCCAAGCACATTCCCATAGGCTGTTATACTTATTGTTCCCCCTTTCTTGCATGAAATGAGCTGCAAGATCCCCAAACATATAAAATATTCATGTGAAACATTGCCTCAGATATTGGAGTGCTTTTAGTAGAAATGTTGTTTGCCAAGTCATGTTTTCAACAAAAAAATAAAAAATAAGGACCCTGACCTCACCTGAACCTGTAAAACCTGAATTCCTCTAACCACCACAGAGATAAACTATTGTTAATTTATCCGTTGTAACTCAGACAGTGTACTGTGTAACCAAATAGGCTCATTTGGTACCATTTGCACACAAACCTGTCAAATTAACAATAAGGCTTTTACAGTGATGTCTTGAACGATTTGATGTGTTTACGACATACTCTTACTCTTAACCAGATCTCCCACGCACTGGTGCACCGGTCTAGGTATTCACTGTGATTAAGTATATACAGTATACTTTGTGCTGTCAGTAGTCCTGTGTCAACTCTACTTATGTTATATGATGTCTCTGCAATGGTGATAAAACAAATGTATGAATCTTGTTAAAGAAAATCGTAAGCTAAGACTGTACTTCCCTCTTCAATAGGAGACACTAGCCAGGAATCTAGACTGATTTTAAGTAAAAAAAAAAAAGAAAAAGAAAAACTAAAACAAACTCTGATCGAGCGCCTCCGTCTGCATTCCAGGATGTAAGGAGACTGACATTTAACAGAAGACAAATGATTGCTTACAGGAACTGGACATTCTGTTTATTATATTTCACAACAGAAACACATCAGAATATTTTAAACACAAAACTCCAGTGTCCCTCACCCAACTACTTAGCAGAGCACCTCCGGTCCAAACAAAAGAAAATCGACTTTTGCAGCAAAACAGCAGCAGCAGCAGCACTGCAAGTGGCAAGCACATACACAAGCACATACACATGTATCCATTGTGGACATCCAAGGTTTTACTGTGCAAAACCTTGGATGTCCACAATGGATACATGTGTACAACTATGGTGTACAATGAAGAGATACTTCACGTTAAAAGGGCATTTCTTAGAAGTCATTATAGAGGCAAGTAATTGCCTTCACCTTTATCACTGCTGCGAAACCACTGGCAACAAGCTGAGGGGCTTACAACGGTTTCATTAAGATTCACCGTTGTTCCTTCAAGGGAACATTGGCCATAGCTGTACAGCACTCTAACAAACCTTTTCTTTTTGGTAAACAGATAAAGCAAACACAAAAGGTCACTCACATGGCCTTCTTGGAAACTGAAGAGAGATGAAAGAAGCACAAGGTCAGCTAGGGAACTAATTATGGTATGCTAACAGAGTGCAACTTACAGTTCAGAATGACGCACATCAACACAGAAGAAGGTATCCGTAAAAACTGGGAATGAAATGATAAATATCCTGCTATCAGGAGGACACATGTTTGCTAGAAGCCTACATATTTATAGTGTGGTTTCATTAAAGGAATTTGCAATTAGCATGTTACTACTGTCAGTGACAACACTTGGGCTACACAATATTACAATTTGTATGTTCTGTAATAGAGCCACTGCAATTAGCATACATATACTAGCAAACATGTGCTACAGGCAATTGTGCTATTTAATAGCCCAGTATTACCTGCTAGCCTACAGACACGTCACCAAACACTGCTTATAGCCTATTAGTACAAAAGGAAAGGAAACAAATCAAGCAGACTACATTCTTTCCTTAAAACAACGATGGTGCATTACTGTAACAAGTTTGCAGTACTGTATATGCCAACTGGGTCAGTGTGAGTGCTAACATCCAGTGTTCATTAATTTATAGGAGAAACTTCACATGATGTTACAGCAAGGTCCCATTTGTAGCCTTGCTGCAGTCATATCATGTCCTTTTGCATAAGCTGATGTGTATATTCACAACTGAAATCAGACCATTGTTTGAAGAAGATAACATTTCCTCAAACATTATTTCATTCTACATCTGTAGAACGGAACCTGCCACATTAGTGCACTATTTAATTTTAAAACAAGACTTTTGGTAGCCTTGCTGGATCTGCTGTTTGCCTTGCATTTAAACCAATGTCCTTTTGCACCATTGAGCCAAGTCTATCTCTCAGCTGGCATTCCCTCTGGCGTGTGTGTGTGTGTGTGTGTGTGTGTGTGTGTGTGTGTGTGTGTGAGTGAGAGTGTGAGTGTGTGCGTGCGTGTTCGTGTGTGTGTGTGTGTGTGTGTGTGTGTGTGTGTGTGTGTGTGTGTGTGTGTGTGTGTGTGTGTGTGTGTGTCTGGAATTGTGTATGTACATGTGTGCACCAGTATAGCCTCGAGTCCAGATCCAGGAGATGGAGCACAAAATGGAAACACCTGTTGATCAATTAGCCCTAGCTCTGCTCCCTTGAATCACTCCCCCCATTTCCATCCATCGCCCGTCCAGGCTATGGGAAATAATATGGGAAGAAATGCATATTTGATTGTAGGATAGTAGGATTTTATAATAGGATAAAAGGATGGCAGGATGTGGTTCTGCAGATTATGCTGTAGGTAACACATGGCTTCTCAGAATTCATTGCATTTGTAGTCCTATACACCAGCCATTTTGAGGACCAACACAGGTGTTTTGATTAACGTAGAACAATGGTTCTATGCCAATCACACAGATTATTTCATATTGAAATATACTTCAGTTAAGTTAATTATGTGTACCTTAAAAAAAAGCCAACTAGTTTGATGGCCGTCAGAATGCATGGCGTTAGGTTATTTCATTGTGTCAGGGGCTTTGTCAGAATACCGGTCTGTCCGTGTCAGGGCCAAGCACTACCCCGAGTCCTTGCCGAGTGGGTCGGTCCCATATATGCACATGTCATAGCGGTAGGACCTGTGGCTCTGGAGAGCCGGATCTCCATTTATGCCTATATATGGGCGTATGGGGTTTGTCAATGGTGATGTCTCAGTCATAGTGACATGCCTATATGGGTGTATCATGTTTGTTTATGGTTGTCTGAGATGAGTCATCATAGTGGATTCTGCCAATTCTATTCATTGAGAATGGAGTGGTTTCTTTCCATTTGCGGATTTCTGCAAAAATACGCTGTTCCCGTTCAAAATCCTAGGTAGGATTAAACTTAGGTGTGACCGTACCCTGAGAGATTTCTAAGAACCAAAGTTGTGGTTGTATACGGTAGATGGAAATCTAAACAACTACAGTTACAGCTAAATCTAAACAGCTAAAGTTAAATAACCATAAGAAAGATTATTATTACTCAGTCAAATCTGCAGTGTTAATTTATCATTTGTACACTTTCAGCGTTAAATTAACACGATCAGGATTTTATAACATAGCTTTAAAGCTTATTAGTGATTTCTTTTTATAGACCACAGTGGAACTGTGGTGACTAAAGCAATCAGGGACAACCATTGCCAGTACTGCCATTTATTTGTTTATTTGACATATGCAGAGTAGAATATACAACTTAAAACTCAAGCTTCAGCTAAAATGTTCATAGCATTGACAATAAGCCATCTGGTATGTTCATTCAGTCTGTGATGTGCAGAGCGAGAACACATTTATGTAGCTACAGCCAAAGACATGCTGTGAAAACAGATCTGCCACATGAAAAGCCATCCCCCAAAAATATGTTATTCCTCTGTGTTAATTTAATTCTGAGTGTGTACAATGTACACTTTCTGATTTTGACTGTGTAAGTATGTTTAAACATGGCTATCTATTCTGGAACTGACACAGAGGCCTCGGGTGTCAGGTCTGGAATTTCTTAAGCGTAAATAGGAATTCCCTGATCAAACACAGATATTACAGTTGAGTGTCAGTCATGCATAGACTTCATTCCCTGCCTCCAAATATACTAATGCCTGGGATATACCACGCCAGGCCCCTAAAATAGCAGATCCGCAAGCTCACAACGTGTCAGATGCAATTGCTATAAATCCCTAATAATGCTAGAACGGTTTCACTCCATGAAGTTGGTCAACAGGAGAATGCAATCCATGAGTAATACAGTACATACTGTAGGTACATAACCAGACAGGCTCCCGCACGGCAAAGCAAAGACCACAAATGTGACACTGTTTAGTATTTTTGATAGTAATAATAATGACAATAGTAATAATAATGCTAATACACCAACACTTTTTTTTCCTTCTAGGTTTGGCGTTTTGACATGTTTCAATTTGACATTCATGTGGTCTGTAAAAATGTAAACGAATGAAGGTAAATTCCCCAGAGTAGAGAGCAGAGAAATAACAACACACAGTGTCATGATAGCACAATAAAACTTTAGCTACACCAAGAACGATGACTTTTCAAAGAGAGAGAAAGAGGTGAGATACAGATAAGTATTGAACTAGATTTTATATCTTTACATGAATGTAATACTCAAATAGAATGTCTATACAGAGTTAACATGAATTGTGTTGTGTTATACAGTAGGTTTCCTCTTCATCAAGTCATTATATACTCTCTATGTAAATTGTGCTACAAAAACACAAAACCGTATTACAAAATATCACCTTTTTTAACAAGCAAATACACAGACATTCTCACAGCTGTCCGGGGAACTGAGGAGGAGAGACGTAACTATGGGTGCAACAATTAATCTAATTAATTTATCTAATTAATTACTTTTTCTTCTCATATATATATATATATATATATATATATATATATATATATATATATATATATATATATATATATATAAAGTAATTAATTAGATAAATTAATTAGATTAATTGTTGCACCCATAGTTAGCTCTCTAAAAAAGAAGAAATAATAATAAGGTAACATTTGGGGGAAATTTAGTTTTCTAAAATGTTCAAAAATTTGCACATTTACAAGCTGTGACGCATTGTGAACTTGTAGATCATGCTAGTTCTTTCTTGCCTGACACCAATGTACGGTATAATAAAGTATAAATGGGGCTTAAGTGGTTAATCAAACTAATCGATTTAGTTAATTTGGTCAATCATGAAAAATCTATTCTTTTGTTCATGTGGATTCATTGAACAATTGCCACGAAAGAAATCCATATAGCAATCGATAGTTGTACATGACCAGCATCCTTGATGCCCCAAGCATTTTCCAACACAAAGTCTGCCAGGTCATACAAAACAGAACCATTGTTCATACAGGGTCTCAGAATAACAACAGGAGCAACAATCTAAGCTGTTTTCTTTCATTCCCCTATGCTGTGAATGTGAGGGATATACCAGCAAGAGCCGCTGATACAAACGACCTACGGCCTGGTCGCGACTTAGGCCACGACTTGGAGGTCGTAGGTCCCGGTTCTGGAGGTTTTGCGCGATCTCGGTCGTAATTCAGCGACCTGGGAAGTCCGCGATCGAAACTCTACGCTTGCTAAGGGAAGGGACGCGAGTTTAGAAACTCTACGCTTGCTAAGGGAAGGAGCGCCGCGATCGAAACTCTACGCTTGCTAAGGGAAGGGACGCGAGTTTAGAAACTCTACGCTTGCTAAGGGAAGGAGCGCTCGTTTTCAACAGCGTCGGCAGGTTAGCTACTCAGTGTCGGCAGGTTAGGGTTAGGGTTAGGGTTAGGGTTAGGGTTAGGGTTAGAGTTGGGGTTAGGGTTAAGGTTAGGGTTAGAGTTGGGGTTAGGGTTAAGGATAGGTTTTGGTGCACCTCGCGCGGTCCAAGTGACTACAATGGAGCGCTTCCTACCTCCGGTTCAGCCAATCACAAGCTTCAAAAGGTTGAATAGCGCTGCTGCTCTAGAATATTCTGCAAAAAGACGGCCCGGGGACGACCGAGGTGGCGCAACCACGGCCGGGGGTCGCGAAACTAGACCGGCCGCGACCTAACAAGTATGTACCGCGAACTACGACCTCCAGAACCGGGACCTACGACCTCCAGGTCGTGGCCTAGGTCGCGACCAGGCCGTAGGTCGTTCGTATCAGCGGCTGTCTCTCGGATATACACGTCGGACCTCACTCTCACCATATGAACGTGAATACTGAAATGGAATGGATAGTGCCAGTGAGATCTGTAATTTATATCGAATTAAACTGCCTGATTTCTATCAGCTTGACAGACCACTCTTTTCTATTATACCATGAGCTTCTGTTACCAGATCACCTGCAACAGCAACAATATGCAACTGGAAAGGTGCAGGTCTCCGCCAGGCCAGGTTTTTGTCACAGCCAATTGGAATGGAATATGAAAAATCTGACTGATACATCTTGATCACATGACTCCGGAGATAATCTGTACCGATGTTAACTTTGGAAAAAGAGTGTAATAGCGGACAAAGGTTTGTTGTGAAGAAAACTGGCAAAACGCAAATGGGTGGTGGGGCCTACTGTACTGTATATGGGGAGTCACCTCATGATCAAAGGAATCCAGGGGACAAACTCGATTATATGACCTACGGTTCATGACTTATGCCAAAATGTTAATCGATCTGTTGCAGCACCACCATGAGGCCGATTAAAAAAATGTTAGGCGGCGGTTCTTCCTTGACTTACTGGAAATGTGTGCGAAAGCAATACGATGCTGCATTTGGAAGCCAATTGTAGCCCATCGGAATGGAATGGAATCTGTAGGCATTGTAGCAAAAAGTCGGTTTTACAAAAAATGTAAAATGCCAGGGCCTATTATGGGGATCTTTTTATATTTATTTTCTTTGTTTTTGTTTAAGACCTACAGTTCAATAGTTACAGGTCAGCACAAATCGGCTTGATATAGTGCCCCACTATGAGGCCTACTGGGAGTGTGCATACAAAGTGTCACACCTAACAGTCCAGTGATGTAGAAGAGTAGCTGCTCACAGTCAAGAAAACAAACCAATGGATAGGGGTGAAAACTATCTGTCTTTCAGCCGTCTGACCTTCGGCTGTCCGGTCTGGCGGAGACAGTCAGTCAAAACTCCTTTGTCTTATTATTGAATCACTGCACAGTAAAATCCTCAGTATTCATTCTGAGACTGTACAAAGGCCTTTGGTTCAATTTGTATATTTTAGAATTTAGAATTAATGAACACAGAATAATGTACTTGGTGGTTTTAGTATATGACTTTTTTTTTTTTTTTCTAAGTGTGACTGCTCCTGTTCTCAGAGGATTTCTGAGAACATTTTGGACAAGTATAAAACTAACAGCGAAGCGCCAATTCAACTTAAACAGGGTTATCCTGCTTGATAGCTAGCCTCAATAACAGTAACTAACACAGCAAACTCCTATATGTTAGTTTAACTCTGACATGGTAAAAAATATTCTTACACTCTCACTGTCAAATTAACACAATATTTTGCTATGAGGTTATTTAAGGCATTTTAACTCCATATAATTGTAAGAAAAAAGAAGGTACAAAATAATATATATATATACAGTATATGAATTAAATCAGTTGGTATAGCATAATACTGTATACAATTATATTATAACAACTGAAAGAACAAAATATATAAGTCCATACATTTTACAGCACATAGTGTCAATAGTACTTCGAACTTGATGAACGACAAAAGAATAAAGACGAGCAGAAATTAAGGACACTATCAATCCATTACAAACCACTAAAGCAGTGACATTACATAGTTTAAGGGAAATCCATCCTGAAACAGAAATTGTGTTACTCCTGTGATGTTTGACGTGGTTGTTTGTTTGGTCAATTTACATATTCTGATAACATTTGCCAAATATCCTATGGGAAAATCTGGAAATGCCATTTTCCTTGAAGGG
This sequence comes from Nannobrachium achirus, assembly GCF_963921795.1. NCBI lineage: Eukaryota > Metazoa > Chordata > Actinopteri > Myctophiformes > Myctophidae > Nannobrachium > Nannobrachium achirus. Next base: position 34,835,268 of record NC_137818.1, on the reverse strand, counting down.
CTGAAACCTTTTCTGTTGATTCATTATCACGGTTTCTCTTCCCTCAGTTTTCCACAAAGTCCTGTGACATGGTAAATGCAACATGAAACTTTGAGGAATAGTATGGCTGAACTCAAACAGTTTCCAACTCAGATAGATGATGGCCATATCTCCTATTAAATGCAACTGATATGAAAAGTTAAAGTGGTATGCATATTCAGGTACATTAAGCTCGCCAATTGGACCACCAAGCTCAATTTTCTTTTCTTTTTTTTTTAGCATTTTGTCAGTGTCAATGGTGACGCCATCGCAGTGACCTCTGTTTAAGGGAGGATTTCCCCTTTGAAACACAAATAAGAGAGATAAAGAGAGCCCCTTTGTCCCTAGGAGCGGGGTCAAATCACTGTGACCCCTTTCTCCTAATTTGCCACTGTGTTATTGGGGTACACCCAAACCCTCCCACCAGAAACCCCCAGTCCCAATCAACTCCACTGTAGAATGTCCCTTACCCAAACCCAAAGGTGGATAAAATCATGACTATAGGTTGAACTAGATTGTCATTTTCATATATCATTATGCCCCTTGCTGAGTGCAATTATACCAGGCATGATAGAGAACACACACTTTTTATATGGGTGGTCGTAGTGGGAATCAAAACCTTACTTCTGGCAGTGTTAATTCCATGCTCTGTTCCTTGCACCACCTGAAGCTACAGTAGTAGAGCTTACTCATTTCCTTGAGTTATCCAATTGGTGTGCTACATTTCGAAACTCCTGTGAAAACAGCACATATATCTTGTTGACACATTTAAGACCCTGGATATACTGTACATTTTCGCAAATATGTTTTAGGTATAGGCTACATATTGCCCCATATCATATATTGAATTAATTTATTTGAAGTGTATAGTAAACAACGTGAAACGTAAACTGCACATCATGAAAATGGCATAATCACGACTTTCAAAAACTTTTGACCTCTTTTTCTAATCTTTGTGTTTAATTCATTCATTTAAACTAACTCTTACATTTAAACACTGTCTACTGCACCAATTAAATGTACAGACTTGAATCATTTTCTTTATTCACAATATCATACATTTTAAATATTTGAAATGATGTTGTTGAAAATAGTTTTAGTGTGTGTGTGTGTGTGTGTGTGTGTGTGTGTGTGTGTGTGTGTGTGTGTGTGTGTGTGTGTGTGTGTGTGTGTGTGTGTGTGTGTGTGTGTGTGTGTTCCCCCCAACCCAGTTCAAACAACTCTAACCTCCACAGAGTCATCCATTTTACCCTTAATGACAAACATTCTTCACTGTTTTTAACTGGGGAAAGAAGAAGGAACCACGCGATACACCACCTATCCTTTGCATCCTTAGGCAACCAGGCTGATACACGTTAGCCTGATTTATGCTTAGTTGCGCGTTGGTGTCGTGGTCTGAAAATAACCCATCTCAAAGCTTATAGATCTCATTTTCGGCAAGACCAGTGCGCAACAAGTATAAAATAAGCAATACTGTACAGGTCTTCGTGCTACACCAACAGGTTCAATTAAACTATAGTTTGAGAGGCACCGGCTTGCTGTTTTTCTGAACAAACATCCTTCTTCTCACTGAGGTTTCCTTTGTGACCAGAATCTACAGGTCCATCCTTGAGAAGTTCAGCTATTGGTAATCATGTTCTTGCCTCTACCCTCACAATTCATTTTTCAATTAGATTTGAGATAAAGCAAACCTATTTCTCTTGACCTTTCCCTGGGCTGGGTTCTTATTCTCACTATTTTACATTTAATGAAACATTCAGCATCTTGTCCTTGGACCCACATTCATGAAAACATATTACCACTATAACTCTTATCAATTGTGAAGCCAGGGTCCAGACAGAAATAATAGGATAGTGACCAATGTTGGTCCCCAAGCCATAGTTCAAGAAACACTATAATTGTACGAGGTAGTTGCCAAGCTCCTATGTCCTTCTGACACGCTGCCTTATTCCGGCAATAACAAGTGTTTGTCTTGATATAACAGACAAAACCCTTTACATCCCAAACAATGGGATGTGTCCTCGGTCTCCCACATTCTGTACACCTTAAGCCTAATTTATACACATAATGGGGTGTTGCTCATCATGTATAATTACATCATTTATCAAATACATAACCATTTCAACCTTTCAAGATCAAATTATCCTCTATGCTGTCTGCATACTTAGCAGTACCAATCTTAAACAATCCTGTTCCAGGTGGGCTCCGTTCCAGACAAGAATCCAAACAACCCAAGGACTCTGGGGGAACCATTAAGGAGTTTTAGTACACCCTCAGCTGTCAATAAGCAGGAGGAGGACAAAGGAGTGAGGGGCCGGGAGCCCTCACTGTTTGGATTTGGGAGGTAGCATGGCATTTATCACCTGGTCGATGCTTTTATCCAAAGCCCTGTAGAGTACCAATGAGTGTATACATTTCCATACATGGGTGGGAAATGAAGCTTAACTGAATAAATGTAGCTTAGGGCAATGGTCATGGATGTTGTGGTTGATCGAGTTGAAGGTTGTCCATGCAGATAGAGAGCCGAGATTATTCCTCCTTTGTTCACGTTATTCAAGATCCTTGAATAACAAGGTTTGGTTCATCACTCAGCCTTCAATCCCTCAAGAATGGCATTATAGTGCTTAGAGAGTTTGTAACTGGAAGCAATGGGATCAGTCCCCACAACACCCAATGGGTCCATTCAAAAGCAGTCGAATGTCAACTCTGCTATCTCACTGTTAGTTGTTTATAGGAGTGTCGTTTATATGGAACACATTAGTCAGCCTTTGAGGAGGAGCCTGTACCATTCCCATCACTCTGTCCTGTAGGACATTGTTTCCTTTTCAGTAAATATACCCCTCGATCTGTCTGTCCCTCCCCGCAACCTCAGCTTTCAAACATGCAGCTTGGGTCTCTGCTGTCACAAAGTATTAGACATTTTCCTCAACATTGGTCCGGTAAACCACATTAGTATACTAGAGACATCCACCTCTCCATTCTACGAGAGTCTACAGGGTACTGTATTCAGTTTATCACCTAGTCTGTGTATAAGCTTCCTTTCCCACAGCCCCGAGTCTCTTGTTTTCCTAGATCCTTTTCCCCTCTTCCTCAACTCTTTCCTGGGTCCTCCTCCCGGCCTTCTCCTTCTCTCCCATCCCGCTATCGTCCCCCCCGCCCCAGGCCAGCCGCGGGGTCCTGCCCGGGGGGCGGAGGGGGTCGCGGTGCTAGAGCGAGGTGATCTGTGTGAGCTCTGTGTTGGAGTTCCCTGTGCCAGTCCCGCCCCCCAGGCTGTCCCCTCTTCTCGCCCGGCAGCGGTCATAGTCATCATCGTCCATCCCCGACAGCCCCCCTACCAGGGGCAGCTCCACGCCTAGTCATGCTGGATTGGGAGTCCCTCCTCCACCCACTCCTCCGCCCATCCCCCCGCTCCTGTCCCCTCGGCCACCCCCGCAGCCGTAGTCGCTGCCGCCGTCCGCTCCGCCTCCGCCCATGACGGCCTTGCAGCCGTAGGCGGCCGCCACCTCGCGGGCGATGCTCCGCATGCGGCCAGACTGCTGCCCTCCATCCAGACGGAACGGGGGCAGCGGGTGGCAGAACTCCCTGAAGCAGCGCTTGAAGTTCTCGTCCAGGAAGGCGTAGAGGACGGGGTTGAGGCTGCTGTTGACGTAGCCCAGCGCGATGCAGAAGTGCATGAGCACCAGCGTGAACAGGCTGCCCAGGTTGAAGCCCAGCGCCTGGGCCAGTGCCATGATCTGCACAGGCGTCCAGCAGACCACGAAGGCGGCCACCACCACCAGCACCATACGGGTGATGCGCCGGAGGTTGCGGTCCTTCTCCTTGGAGCCTGACAGGATGCGCACGTTGCGGAGGCGCTTCACCATCAGGCTGTAGCAGATGCTGATGATGGCGACGGGGATGAGGAAGGAGAACATGAAAACGCATGTGCCAAACACTGGGTCCCAGTAGCTGCGCGGGTGCGGTAGGACCACTATGCACTCCACACCTACGGGAAGACAAGGTGAGGTGAGATAAGAAGATAACATAATTTAAGGCCAGGTGAGATACAATGAGCAAGTGTCAACATTACTGTAAAAGTATGTACAGTATATGTGTACCGTAAGTATAATGGAGCAAAACCACGTTTAAAGGTAAGGTAAGTGATTTCATTTAATTCAATTAATAACAAAATGGGTCTCTGTTCTGATAGTACTAGTTATTATAGAGTGTTTGGTCCATATTTGGACATTAACCTTATCCCCTGTGAGGAGAAAAAAGCTGTTTCAGTTTTGGTGGAGGAGACAGGTTTTCCTCCAATCAGGATAGAGTGGTGTGGGCCTTGGGCGCATCAACTTCACCAAGGCCGCCCACACTTGAACATGATTGGAGGAAGGCCCCCGCCTGTCACCTTCATGAAAACTGAAACTTAAATGAAATCACTTATCCTACTGTACCTTTAAGGTAGGGGAGCTGATAGAATAGAGGGAGTTTTATTATTATTACCGCCCCCCCTGCCAAAAAAACATATCTAAAAGATCATAACTGAGCTTTTAGAACTGCTATTTTTGCAGAAAGTTTGCCTATTTTCGCAGAATGTTCATCTATTCTGACATGACCACAACAGGGATACTAAGGTTCATGTGGTTACGAGGGGAGAAGGAAAAAGCAAATACTGATAATACAGATAACAGCAGAGGAAGGATGAGTGAAGACACAGACTAAACACATACAACAGCTAGTGGGGAGAAGAGAGACTGAGAGATGAGAGGAGAGAAGAGATGGCATAAAGGGAAACTAGGTGGAGATATGGCAGCACTTTACTGTCACTAATGTCGGTGTCTCATGGTCTGGAGGTAGGAGGAGAGGACAAGTTAAGGGAAGCAGTGGAGCTCTGTGCATAACCTTTGAGCATATTATTTGTAATCTAACCCAGATGAACAACTAAAAAGATTCATTGTGAGGGTGTGTGTGTGTGTGTGTGTGTGTGTGTGTGTGTGTGTGTGTGTGGCCTCCCAAGGTATAACATGTGGGGTCCAAAAGGAGTTGCGGTGGTGACATGTGGGGTCAGTGGGTGACATGTGGGGTCCACAGCCCGGACCCCACAACATTTGGGGTTAGTTTACGGGTTAGGGTTAGGGTTAGGGTAACCCAACCCTAGAGGTTAGGGTAAGGCCACAGGACTGAATGGAAGTCTATGTAATGTCCCCACAAGTTATGTAAGGGGAGATTGTGTGTGTGTGTGTGTGTGTGTGTGTGCGTGCGTGCGTGCGTGCGTGCGTGCGTGCGTGCGTGCGTGCGTGCGTGCGTGCGTGCGTGCGTGCGTGCGTGCGTGCGTACGTGTACATGCATGCAAGAAATAGTTTTGTATAATAATTTAAATATGTATTTTTCTTTCTTTTCTCCCCTAATGTCCAGTGTTCTATACGCTCAGAGATAAACCTTTATGTGTGTGTCTGGCCATCTCCTCTCCTCCACACAGATACTGGACTAAAGCGTCACTCTGTCAGCTTTCTCTCTTATATGGAGATCACCATGTTTTGACCAGATTCTGTCAGCTTATAAGCTATTGTGGAGAACAGCCCTTTTCTGTCCTCCCTTCTCTCTCTTTTCTCTTCTATTCTTGGCATAGAGAGGTGTATTTAACACGTGCGTATGTACTGTACACACGCACGCACGCACGCACGCACGCACGCACGCACGCACGCACGCACGCACGCACGCACACACACACACACACACACACACACACACACACACACACACACACACACACACACACACTCCAACGTGATTCCCGCATTAACCGTCTGCGAGAACATCCCCAGAAAGCCTAAGGATACATGAAAAAACACAAGTTAACATCTTACTCCATTTGGTCAAATATCTGAACTGTACAGCATACTGTAGACCTACACCACATCTTTTTCAGCGCCTTTGCTCCCAGTGGGGAACTCAACCCATTACCCTGTCAGGCAAGTGCCTGGTCCACCCTCCCATCCATTAGAAGAGAACACACAACATGCCTGAGATACAGTAAGCTCCAGTGGAGTAAAGTATACTGCTCAAAGAAATTAAGGGAACATTTTGTTCCCTTCATTTCTTTGAGCAGTAAACAAATACGGTTACTGTACTTAAGTAGTTTTTATATCAGGACGTTTACTTAACCTCCAATACATTCATAATAAACAAATCCAACTTTTTTCTCCACTACCTTGAAATTTGATGAAGAGGTAAGGTAGAGGTAAGGTATCAGAAATGAATACTTTAGTTTAACACTTTGCCTCAAGTAAATTTAGATTGGGTGACTTCAATTACTTAAGGTATCTTAAGTGGTATGTCGTTTTCAAGTACTTTTGGTACACTGGTAAAGTCATGTGTTGTATGTGAAACACAGCATAGCAAACACATCATTGACCTCTCCAGGGAATAGCTCACCAAAGGACATATGCAGTGCATACTAAGAAATAAAAGAAACACACACACACACACACACACACACACACACACACACACACACACACACACACACACACACACACACACACACACACACACACACACACACACACAGAGTACTGCATATTAAGTGTGTGTTGAACGGTGAATATCAGCTTCAGCAGTGAACTCTCTCTCTCTCTCTCTCTCTCTCTCTCTCTCTCTCTCTCTCTCTCTCTCTCTCTCTCTCTCTCATCTGGACTGGTCCCTGAACACATATGCCCTCTGCCGAAAGCAGAGGAGCTGAGGAGGCTTGGTCCTTTGAAGTGTGCAACGGAATGCAGCATACGTTTCAGGGGTGGCAAGTGTCCGCTTGTAAGCTGCGGTCTGCTGGGGAATCAGCGAGACTGACAAGCATGCTAAGCGGCTGGATACGCTGGTGAAGAGGGCAGGCTCAGTGCTTGGCTGGAGGCTGGACTCATGGGGACTGTTGTGGAGAGGTGTGCATGGAAGGAGGTGCAGGCCATAATGGACAGTCATCCCCTGACTTCACAACATCCTGGCATGCTGGCCAGAGCAGCAGCGGTTAGCACTTCGCTGCAAGAAGGAATGCTTCAAGCAGTGTTGTACCCGAACGCGTTCAAAGAACGATCGTTCATGAACACGTTCATATTTTGGGCGAACGTGAACTGAACGTAATTGTTTTCGCTTGATGAACGATATTGTCGAACACGGTCATTCTGACGCCCGTGAACGACGTTCGTCGGCGTTCGTCGGCTGTTCATGCGGCGGTCCGCGCCTCCGCGGTCGTCTGTCCTCTGCTCCTCTCGTCTCTCTTTTCATTCACATGCTCCAATAGTAGGCACTGCACGCAGCTCCTTGTGAACGTTCCTCCGTTGATATGCGGTGCTGTCTGCACTCTGCTGCTGCACTGTGAATCTCCTCCTCGTCTCGCAAGCCTGACTGACTATACTTTGTCCTATGTGTGTTGCACGGCGAAAATAGCTGATCTGCAAGCTCACAACGCGTCGCATCCACGAGACAACGTGAGCTTGTAGATCAGCTATTTTAACCAACGCGGAAACATGCTGTGCACGGTTTAGAAACGTCTGCCTTCTAGTGGGGTTCCTTGTACATGTAATTTTTTGTTTTCATTTCAAATGTGTGTTAACGTTTCTTTCACTTCCAATTTGTAGATTATGGTCTATAGAACAATTTTGGTTAGAGTGTCAAGACAGTAGATTGAAGAAAAATATATTTTTTGCCCTATTTCCAAAATGACCAAAATCGGAATTGTGTTTTTTGAACAATGTCTTAGTTTTCCCACAACTGCTGTGTAATATATATATTTTTTTATTGCTATATCAAGTCAATACTGTGTGGGGAATCAATTGGAGTCAAATATTTGTTTTGAATATTATGATATTTCACACAATGAGACAATAACATGGTTATTACATTCAGCCCTTCACAATAAGGGTGCAGGAAGACTGGGAACTAGGCAGTGGGCACATAAATATTGTGGGCACCTCAATGTTAAGTTGGATGAAATTATTGCTGTGTGTGGTTCTATGGGCTGAGTCAATAATTTTGACAAATAATAGCATGCAGCAACGTCTAAACATTTATATATAGACCTATATAGACCTTTATATATATATTTTTTCCTTTTTTCTTTTTGAATAGCCAAAAGTATAAAAAAAATATGGTTAAAAAAAGAACTAAAAAAGAACTATGTAGTTCATTTTGGGGAACCATGAACTGTAGTTCATAATGGGGAATTATGAACTAAAAATGAACTAGTTCATTTTAGAAGTTCTGAACTTGAACTTGAACTAGTTCGTTTTTAAAGTGAACTTTCCCAACACTGGCTTCAAGAGATGTCCCCACAGCCATTAGGCTTTTTAACACCTTAGCCAATCCATCCATCTATCTATCTATCTGCATTTCAGTTCGAGAAATGGGTTCCATGACTGTTTTTGTAACCTTTAAGACCCCAGTCATACTATGTAACGGTTTAAATTAAATTGTTATTGATATATTCTTTCACTGGTATAATTTTCATAATGAACCATTCCACATAAAACATTTTTCTCTATATATTTTTTTTGTCCAAGTACTTTTCTTGTTTTCCTCCCTTCACACATGTTGTGTGTTGTCACTGCAGTAAAGACTTTGTCCTACTCCTCCTGCCCAACACTCCCAGCCCGTAGGAAAACATGGAGTGACATATATGAACCTCCCCGCGTGGCTTCCCTTCCCCGAACACAGGCCAATGGTGTTTGTATAGACACTCGACAAAACCGGATGCACCACAGTGGATTCCAACCCACAACGTTCGCGGTGGTGGGCAGATACACCGCAGATACACCGGTGGGCAGATACACCCTAACCCTAACCCTAACCCTAACCCTAACCCTAACCCTACCTAACCCTAACCCAAGTACAATACATTTCTGAAAACGTTGTTGATGGTGCTTTCCCTGCGGCATAACAGTTCTAATAGACAATTGAGCTAGTATTGGATGTGCTGCCAAAATCCAAATTAAATGGATTTTACACAGTGTGACATTTGAATTTGTCATGTTGCCAAGGTGAGCCGTGGGGTTAGTCTGAATTGATGACTATGGCAGTAGTGAAACATTTCGATTTTCATAACTCCTGATCTAGATGGCATGCAAACACAAATGAACCCCTTTTACCCATATAATTCTAACACTGCAAATCTTTATTGGCCAAAAAACAGACTCATCATATAACCTTTGTTTAGCCATAGTGGCCTGCAAGTCTCTTATATGTATTGCAAGGTTATGAAATGGATGGTGATTACTCTAACTGACATGGATGACAGGGTCCTATAAAACAGGTTAAAAAATGTCAGGTCGGATACATGGGAACCTATTTCTCCTACTAGACTAACATGCCACCACTCATCTCCACCTCAAGGACTGTAAATTGACCAATCCATCTAACTGTGTGTGTGTGTGTGTGTGTGTGTGTGTGTGTGTGTGTGTGTGTGTGTGTGTGTGTGTGTCTGTGTGCACGCGCACACACACGTGCCTGTGTGTGTGCATGACTGCATGCATGAGTGCGTGCATGTCTGCTATAAGTGCTGATCCATCAAACCAGACCCTCAACCTGACTGCATAGATCTGTAATAAATGGCTGCAAACAGTCAGGAACAGCACTGTAGAGTGTGTGTTTGCGTATGTGTGTTTGTACAGATGTGCTGTTTCAACTCTTCAGTATTTACTGTTTCCCTTTACTGTTTTTTTTTACGGGGAACAGAGCTTATTTTTGCAGAAACTAGCAAAAATAGCTGATCTACAATCTACATTTTCTGCAAATCCCCCTGAAAATCTACTGTCTTGCCAATGGCAGGACCTGTGAAGTTTTGATATGGCACATCTGTAGCCTATGTGTGTGTGTGTGAGAGAGAGAGAGAGAGAGAGAGAGAGAGATGTGCAATATTGTGCAGAACCCTGCAGGCCAGAATCATGTCACACATGATGCCCGCGTTGATTTGAGGCACTCCACGACCACCACAGCCTGTGTGCAGCTGCACGCCTGCTCTGCTGCAGGGTTTTCCAGTCGGGTCACCAGGTATTCCGTGAGGGAATAACCTTTGTCACCTACTACCGGTACATTAAGCTTTCCAACATTGCTTGCATCATTCTGCTGATGGTTCAGGCACATGGGAGCTGAAACTTGAGATTGTCGCTATACAGTAGGTGATCCCAAGTCGTGTCATGAAAACAAACTACACGAAATAAACATTTTTAGCGCTCCCCCTCCACTACTCCTCCAGAAGGCAACAGTCCTTGAATCATTCATGAAGCATGCATGCAGGCTGTTTCTTCGAACACCTTTCCGTGTAAAGGTCCTTGACTAACTGGTTCCAGTGATGTGCATTGGCCGTTTTCACAAGCCACTGCATATATATCCCCTCATATCTCTGTCTCCGATGTCAGTCAAATGTAAAATTCATGCAGCCTGGCAAGCTGCTCAGCTCATAGCCAAAAGGCCTCTTGTGGATTTAAGATGAGGTTCTTTGAACATATTCTACAGAAACTTTGTATCCTGCAGATGCAGACGTGGAGAGCATGTGTATCCAAACCACCCTACAGTAAGGAATGAATGCTGAGAAAGGTTGGAAGTGGAAGGACTTGTAAATGTCAACAAGCTCAATACCCAGATTTAGGGATGGAACTAGCAGATGGAGGGATGAATAGGAGATGAACAGTGGGTCGTTGAACAGACTGTTATTTTCACTGAAAGGAAATATAAATCTCTTAAAGGACAACTTAGTTTTTTTACAACAAGGGTTCATATTTTAGATTGTGATTGGAGAAAAGAAAAGATGAGTGTTAAAATGTTTTCATTTACTGCTTTCTATAGTTTTAGCGATTTTAGTATTTTGATTTCAGTGGAGTGTATACAAGTGGCAAAATAAGTCTTTTTAGACACAATAAACCGGCAATGTCTTTGTAACTATTTACACCAGCCCCATAAGTCACATCTGCCCATGAAAGATTGTGGTGCATCTTGGGTATGGGATTATTGTGTCTAAAAAGACATTTAGCCACTTGCATGCATGCCCCCAACCTGGGGGCATGCGTGCAAATCAAAATCGTTAAAATCACTAAAACGATAGAAAGAAGTAAAATGAAAACATTTAAACACTAATTTTTTATTTTCTCTAATGACTATCTTAAATATGAACCCTGTAAAAAAAAACAATGTTGTCCTTTAACAAGAGTTGTCACGATACTGGATTTTCAACTTCGATACGATATTTTGAAAAATTTCGATACTCGATACCATTTTCGATACCACGCAACCACGGAGAATTTAGTGCAAAAATTTCAAGAAAAATACACAAATAAAAAAATTAACTATCAACTGTCTAGAAGAAATAATTACACTTTCTTTCACAGTAATATTTTTCTTTCACAGTAACAGTGAGTGCATGGCATGCATTGTAATTGTAAAGTACCGTATTAGCCCGAATTTAGTACGACTCTGATTATCAGACGACCCCTATATGTTGAAGACAAAATATTATATATTATATTATATTAAGTTATTTATAAAGAAAAACGTTATTATTGTAAAATTATTATAGAAAAGCTTATACAGAGATAACATTCTGCTGTATTGTATTGCATTAACCATCAAAGTCAACTTCTATTCAAAACAACATTCACAATTCAGACTGTGAAAAGCACAATAACAAACACTACATTTCCCATCAAGCTTTGCGGCCCGTTTCATCATTCAGATGCGACGGTCCATTGTAAACAACCATTGCAACCAGCGTTATAGCCTAGGGCTAGGCTATTCAGTTGCTGTTGGGATTAAACTTCCACGCTAAAGATCACATGTGCGCCCGTCATCCACGCCGATGTTCGCGAGAACAACGCACACGCACGCGGCCCGGTAAGTCCAATGCCAAAGCAAACTTTGCCAAACGGGAGATGAAATGAGCCGAGGTCCAAAGTTCGCTGCGCATCAATCATGTAGTGTACGGTAGTGCCGCGCTGCGAGCTTGTAGGTCTGCTACTGCAGGAGCTCGCGGGGGCTGAGAGAGCTAGTGTGTACTAGTAGAGGGGAGGGGCCGAGGGGCTGCCTGCAGCACGTTGTTTGTGTGTGTGTGTACTACTGGGCTGGCGCATGTGTGTCTGTCTGCTCCTCCAACGAGAGCCGTACCGAACGGTAAAACGTAATATCGATACTACCGGTACTACGGAAAAGCCGTATTGTACCGAATGCATTTTTTTAGTATCGATATTTATCGATATACCGATATTTTTGACAACACTAAACAAGACTACATCCTATGGAGAGATGACATCTCATAGTCTGGAGGGAGGATTGTTCTGCAATCTGCTGGTTCATTGTTTGGCCAGTCGGTTAACCAATGGTGTAACTTATTCAGTCACTCTGTGATTCAGGCAGTCAGACTTAGACATTCACATTCATAGGGCCGGCCACAGTGTTGCGGTCCAGCCAAAGAGTGCACCAGCTTGCTAAAGATGACATTAGTGGCAGGACAGCAAGGTGCCGATTATAGCTCTTCTTCCTGCCAGTATGCCCCTTTGGGGGCGGGACATTTGACCCCAATTACTGAGTGTGTCATGCTGCCACTGTCCCGTAGCTGTCACGTTATGATAGTACTCTGTCCACTGTCTGTTTGTAGAGGAGAGGAGAGGAGAGGAGAGGAGAGGAGAGGAGAGGAGAGGAGAGGAAGACAGATTAAAGTGTTGATAGGATTAGTCTATAGCTGGGAGCTAGCATTGGATCGATACTGAACCACTAGACCAGCACACTGCTGCTGGCTGCAATGCATTACCCACTCTATTTAGCAGTTAAATAGTGTAGTGTAGTATGTGCGTGCGGTGCTTGTGTACATGTGTGGCTATAATGTAGACCCCAAGCCCTGGAATATATTGCTGCGCCATGAACATTTATTGGAATTGTGTTGCTTTTAAATACCTTTAATGTTAATGACTACTCTATTTAAGTAAAAATGAAGAGACAGAGATAAAACTAAAGCAGCATTTACAGTAGTATAGCTGAGGCTCGTCCATCACATGGAAGTGGCCGTGTGTAATGAGTTGCTCTTAAAGGGGAGAACCACCCATTTTCAACATTGAACTATGTCATTACGTAATATACCCGTCACCTGTGAGTTGTTATGTGGAAATAATAAAAAAAGTCGCCCTGAAAAGCCACCTGAAACACACCCACTGGTGATGATAGAGGGTGATTCAATCCACTATGTAGTAGCACATACTGTATACCAGGGGTCCTCAAATACAAATCTTGAAGGTCCACAAATATTTTTTTGAAACCGGTCTGGGTCCGGGGAGGGTAAAAAATAAAATAATAAACATATATATCTGCTTATTTTTATGTCGGTCAATCTTATATAGTAGGCAAAGATACAAAAAAGTACCAACCAGGGGTTGACACTATGGTCTCAGAGGCACTTGCCCGTCTGGCAAGTACAGGTCATGTTCTACTTGCCCTCAGGTCATGGCCACTTGCCCTCATAATCTTACATTAGGGGTACCTTTCTTATATTATTTTACATTTGCTAATGTTAGTTTTTTTTAGTAGTTTGTTGATGCAGTAATGGTCTTTATCAGTTTATTTCTTTATTAAAAGGGTCTTTAAATTATAACTTCACTGTCATCTGGCCTGGCCTGGGGACTCTGAGTCCTCCAAAATCATTTGGGGACCTCACTTCACTTGACTAAAGAACAACAACAACCCATTGAAAGGAGAACAGTAGTAATTCAAAGTGGAGCAGAGATATTTTTCACTAGTGTTAGTTGCTCTGGTTTCTTTTAACAAACTGGGATCATCTTCGAATAATTTATGCTTGTGTCGCAACGTGAATATCGATCTGAAAACAAGTTGTTGCGCGTCGGTGACGATTGACGAAACGGCTCGTGGCTCACTCCTGTACTGTACCGAGTACTGCGTGCAGCTCGCCATGCAGAAAGAGAGGCGGCCGTCACGGGCCGTGGTGCGTCGCGACAAACTCTCCTGAGAGAAGATTACAATCCTGCAAACGTATTCACGTTGATGTTGATGTGCGTGAATGAAACCCACTGATTTATAACTAGTTGCACTGTTGCAGGCTGCAGCTAGAGCTAGCTGCTAGCTGCCTGCTCTGAAAGCTTCCACGCACGGTCTGTGGTAACAGCCTGTCAGCGCGTCGTCATAGAGATGACAGCCCATAATAATATGTAACCCGGCATCAGCCAATCAGCGCGTCGTTGTCTCTCTCTCTCACACACGCACACACACACAGTCTCAGAGCGCATGCAATGAAGTGAACGAGAAGTGGAAACGAGGAGATATTTTCCGATTTTTTTTATTTTTTTATTTTTTACTATAATTCGTCCTGGGTCCGGTCGGCGGTGCCTCGCGGTCCGGACATGGACCGCGGTCCGCCTATTGAGGACCCCTGCTGTATACTATACATTGGACCCAGACCGTTCCCCTTGGGTAATAGCCGAAATTCAATTTCATTTTCATTCAGTATACCGCAATGTCAACCCATTCTCACCCCCTCTGCTTCACCCATCCGACGCGTTCCCAACTCGCTTTCTGCTTCACCCGTGCGACGCTTTGGGAACACCTACTGCGTCTACGGTTGGACGCGAACGGAGAGTCTTAGTATGCATGCGCCGACATGTGTTTACTGGAATATTTTACGATGACGGCCATCACGGGGAAATGAACCCCAGTCCCTGTATTTGCGTAACCATGCTCTACCGATTGAGCTAACCCAGGGGTCGGCAACCCAAAATGTTGAAAGAGCCATATTGGACCAAAAAAACCCAAAACAAATCTGTCTGGAGCCGCAAAAAATTATAAAAGCCTTATATATCGTCGTTGTTGGGTAGAAACCTTGTACGTCCAAAACTTCGTTTTGTATTTATCATTTACAAAAATGAACTAAACTAGTGAAAACAGCCGATCTACAAGCACACAACGCCTCGCGGTGCGAGGCGTTGTGTGCTTGTAGATCAGCTGTTTTCACTACTTTTGTGCGTCAGTCTTGTATGATGAAGCAGGGCTTTAGGCCTACTTTAGACAGTGATGATAACAAAATCGTTGAAACAAAAAATACATTTTTCCCCCCATCTTTTTCCATTTTCATACATTTTTGAAAAAGCTCCAGGGAGCCACTAGGGTGGCGCTAAAGAGCCGCATGCGGCTCTAGAGCCGCGGGTTGCTGACCCCCGAGCTAACCAGACGACTGGGAAACTACCCTTTTTTTGTGCTTTTACCTTTGACAACGTGGATGATAACGTAGTCCCTTCTTTGAGCCGTATTCGGACGCGGAAGCAGTCCCCTGGTCAAAATTTACTATTCTGTCCATAACGGCACATAATTCGGTAACGCCGCTGAGTCGGCTCATGCGCCGTTCACACCGTTCGCCGCGGCGACTCGGTCGCTACCGCTCCCTCGGCGGCGGCTCTCGGCGTTCATCGGCGCCTGAGACGGCGTGGCTCCGTTGTTTATAGTGTGGCGTGAGCGGTAGCGACGGGTGGTTGGTAAACCAGTAAACCCTTCAAAGCGGTATCGAATCCCGCTTCGGGAACTACTTTTTTTTTCTCTCTTCTTAGACCACCCAATGCGTCCAACCCGTGAAACAGTAGATAATCCCAAAGCGTCTATCGTCCGACGCAGTACAGTACTTGACAACGCGTCGGTTGTATGACGCTTTAGGGGTGAGAATGTGTTGGCAATGTAAATGAAAGGGAATTCCGTGACCAGGGTGGTTTACCAGGTACTTGGGTTCAACCTTATGTATAGTTCTCCAGTACACCTTGTGTTGTTTCCCCCGTCAACGTCCTTGGGTCTTAGGAATTAACTGAATTCCTAAGATAGGCCTATTTCCTCTTATCTTGAGATAGCAGGCAATCCTCTGATAATTGCTCTACTCTTCTCTGTAAAGTTCAGATCAGGTGACTCTGCAATAGTTACTCTAATCTGTGGTGCGTCTGCTTGTACACACCGTCTGTGTGCGTGCTTGGACTATTATGAATGCAATAACTACCTTTTAATTCACTTACTTCTTACAGCTGAACAACATGACTTGGGCACTCGTCTTTCTTATAAGCCCAAAGTGTGACGTTATGACATCACATTTAATGCAGCATGCAGCATTGTCCGAATAAGGCTGTTTCCTTTCCTACACTAACCCTAACCCTAACCCTAACCCTAACCACTGACGGACCAATGGGATGTCGGACTATCGAGATTTTGCCAAAGAAAATTTTCAGCAGTGAATGACACCTCCTTTCTATGGGAAATTGCTTTTACCTCCCCTTGAGTCACACACATAACACAAACCATGGCCCTTTAGTTGAGTAACACAAACCATGGCCCTTTAGTTAAGTGACAAAGTCGGCATTTCCCATGCACTCTGTCCTCGCTCTGAGTAGGAGATCTTCCCAGGCAGTAGCCTGAGCTTACAAACAAGGCTAATTGACCCATGCGGATGTGAAGTGCAAATGCACGTTAGAAAACCGATTGTGCAAATGTCACCATTCAGAATTTCCGAAAAACAAATAAATAAATAGAGAGACGAGGCAGAGGAATGACAAGTGAGAAAGAGAGAGAGAGAGAGAGAGAGAGAGAGAGAGAGAGAGACAGACAGACAGACAGACAGACAGACAGACAGACAGACAGACAGACAGACAGACAGACAGACAGACAGACAGACAGACAGACACTATAGGAGGAGAAAGGGAAAGAGGAGGAGACAGCAAGATTGATGTAAGCTAAACCATAGCTTCATTAAATGTTTGTTAACATCTTATTAACTGTTAATAAATGTTTATTAACAGCAACTTAGTTTGAAGTGCTACCAATTTACCAAATATGGAGAGACTAATGAATGGGGGAAATAATGACAGAAATAATGACAGAGAAAGAAAGAGAGAGATAGATGGAGAAATACATTAGAATGCACATAGTGTGTGAGTGTGTGAGAGTGTGTGTGTGTGACTGTGTGTGTGCGTGCGTGCGTGCGTCCGTCCGTCTGTCCGTGTGTGCGTGCGTGCGTGTGTGTGTGGGCGCGACTGCGCGTATGTGTACGTGCGTGTGTGTGTGCGTGTGTGTGTGTGTGTGTGTGTGTGTCTGTGTGTGTGTCTGTGTGTGTGTGTGTGTTTGTGTCTGTGTGTGTTAGTGTGTACATACTGTTATGCTCTGGTTCCACTTCGACATCTCCCAACACCATGGCTGGCACCCCGATGGCTGATGCCAACACCCACACACAGATGTTCACTACCTGCATGTGCACACACACACACACACACACACACACACACACACACACACACACACACACACACACACACACACACACCACGCACGCACGCACACACCCATGAACGCATGAATGCACCCACGCACGCACAAAGACACACACAATGTTTCAGTATTGGTTTTCCAGTTTGATCCGTCCTTCAGTGTCCTTCAACTCCTTTCAAATAACAATTTAGTCCCTATAAATAAATAATGGCTGGTAGCAAGGACAATATAAGTCTATGCCAAAAGTAAAAGTTGAATATAAACAGTAGATGTTGGTAAAATACCTCAGTAAAATAAATGTTGAGGAATAAATAGCGATGGGAAAGTTATTGTTGAATACGTGAAGACCTAGAGAATGAATAGAATAGTGGCAATTTATTTCATCATTGTGTGCACAGTCAGACTGGCACAAAGTGTCAGAGGGATCCGAGAAGCCACTCGACCTCTACAGTTTGAATTTTAGAATGTTGGAGGCATTGAATGGGAGAATAATGACCTGCTCGAAGTTATCTATGCTTGGGTTTTTACTTTCCTGGGGGCTATATTTTCTTCATTTGTTTCTTCAAGGTTTGGAAACTTCTGGTATAGCTAGGGATGAAAATGTACTATCACGATTATTGTGACCAAAGAAATCGTGATTTACGATATTATCTTGATAAAATATCGCCAACATCCATTATCCTGGCTCACAACGGGTTGTAAGCTTTTAGATCGGCTATTTTTTGGCAAACAGATTTGGTCGACAGTGAAACAAAATACTGTATCAAGAATGTTATTTCCAGGTCTGTTTTACCAATTATAGAGAGTTTAAATGGTACTGGATATCTGGCTCTGCAAATAAAGGTGCATTACGGAGGAAACGATAAATTAAATCTCCACGATACGATTATAGTGAGTGTTTTTTTATCACGATAAACGATAACACCGATTATCGTCCCATATAGGTATAGCTCAATGGTCCAATTACCTTGGCTTTATGAGGGGTCCTCATGTCCAGGGCTTTGACCGGGTGACAGACGGCCACATAGCGGTCCATGCTCATCACCGTGAGGGTGAAGGTGCTGGTGAACATGTTGTAGTAGTCTATGGACACCACCGCCTTACACAGAGCATTACCAAACGGCCAGAAACCCAGGAACACATCAGTGCCCTGCAGACAGAGACACACACAAAAGCAGTTCTTTATTACTGTAAGTAAAAGTATCAATACTCTGGGGGACAGGAGGACAATTCGCCCTCCTGGCCCCCAAACTGTGGAATAAACTCCCTGTCGCACTTAGAACAACAGACTCACTCCCTATAGCTTCCACCATGGCCTGAAGACTCACCTCTTCAGACTCCACCTTATACACTTACCGTAGCACAAACTTTTTTGTTGCTATTTTATATGTTGATGAATTGAATACCAAGGACCTCCAACAGAAAAAAGACCACTAGTGTTGTGGTGTTCCTTTTAGGCAGGGTGACTGTACTTGTGCTGTACTACATTTTTTGTTTTCTTCATTTTTGCGGCGCATTGTAAGCTTGTAGATCGGCTATTTTCAAATGGCCGAAATGTATATAGGGCTGGAGAGGTTAATGTATGTTTCAAAGTACAGACAATTGGAAATACTTGTGTACTTAAGTACAGTACTTGAGTAAATGTACAGTTACTTTCCACTACTGCACTCCTGACTGTTAATGTAACTTTTGAGGGGTGCACAAATGTAACCAAATAGACCTGTAAGGGACCTTTGCAAATGGGAAGATCAACACTGAGGATTTTACTGTGCAGGCACACACACGCACGCACGCACGCACACACGCACGCACGCACACACACACACACACACACACACACACACACACACACACACACACACACACACACACACACACACACACACACACACACACACACACACACACACACACACACACACACACACACACAAAACCAACAATGAATGCAATCACAGACAAATCACACATTCATGCAAATGTCCTCACTTAACAATGGGATCTAATGAAATCCTCTTTGCTTTCATTGGCATCAAGGGCATTGTGTTCTTCTCGTATAATTAGATGTCCTGTTCAGAGGTCGCGCAATACGATTTTAAAATGCCGGTCCCAATTTCCTGCATGATTATGTTCTGATATCTGATAAAGATAACAGTCATAGATGTTTTTTTTTTTTTGCATTATGACAAGCAGATACTGTAAATGTAACACTTACAACATTATATTTTCAAACGAACTGTGAACATAATTAATATGCACATTTTATATAGCAGGGTGCAGGCAGCGTGCGTAATGGTTTCTCAGTAATCCGTTGCATTTGAACATATTTCCTTAGTGTAACGAACAATCAAAGGGTACTGCAAAAAAATAAAAAGGATTTGCTGTGATATTATAATGAACTGCCGCGTCACGACCGGTCAGGACGTTCAGAGACAGATATATTTTCTGGTCTTTGTCATAAAGAAATTGACAAAACTGGCAAATACCGAACTGATGCAACCTCATTTGATATGGATGCACTGTATTATTAGTATTGTGTGCATTGTGTATACGGTATAGGTAGGCCTATACACAACATCCGCCATCCTGTTGACTTACCTGAAAGGGTAACGTAGCCAAGACCAAAGAATCAGCCAACGCCAAGTTAAAGATGTATATATTAGTAGCTGTCTTCATCTTAGTGTATCTGAGAAAGAGAGAAAAACAATTGAATTCATTATCAAATTGAATTTGTTGTGAAATCTTGTTTTGCAAGACTTCAGGAATTACAAGAACTGTTGTGTTGACAGTATTTATTCATTATGAACAACAGATAGACAGACAGTTTTGTGATTTACTGTTAAACCCCACCACTCATGGTGGGAGCTGCGGTAGAGAGGTACCACTCGTTCTGGGATATTATAACATCAGTTTGTAAGGTAAGTAGTCTGGAATTCTCCTTTAACCCATTAAGAAAGATACCCCCAAAACATGTCTTCTAAATCCTAATGGTTTTCTGAAAAAGAAAAAAAAAACGTATGTTTCTTGTATCTGTGGTGCTCAAAGATTTTAGGACCCCTAGAATGATATGTATTTGACCGCAGACCCCCATCTCAAAATATTTGGTTCCAGGGACCCCCCAGAAGCAAGGATTTGAGTTAAAAAATGTTCACTTTAAAATAATATATTCAAAGTAGACGGCACCCTGGAGCAGGTTGGTTTAGCGCCCCAGCCTGTGTCTTCCGTGAGGAAGTAACCCAACAAACCCACGGTTAGGCCTTTAGGAAGGCCATTCACGCCGCAAGCGGAGCCTGCAGCACCACCGTTGGGCGAGGTGGAGCCTGCAGTACCATTGCGGCTCAAGAATCCACCATTCCTGAGTGAAATGTCTGGGGCTGGAGTCTGGTGCAATGCACAGGTCCTGGACCTGGTGAGACGCAGGAGGTGCCCGGACAGGGGTCAATCCACAGAGCCTAGTCCCTCCATGTGCCAGATTTCCTCTCCCAGTCTCGGCAGAGTAGTTCCGGAGCAGTGGAGTGAATGGTCCTGTCTTTCCCTAGCGGGACTGATCGTGGGTAGCTACTGGGACGTAAGTCGGGACTTGATCAATCCTGGCTGGGTGAGCCTGGGTCAGTGAGGGGTATGATGTTGCGAGACCCGAAACCCAGATGAGCTTGGGCTACATCACTGAGGATACGTCCCAGGTGCATCCATGCGATGTTTTTTTTGTTAAAGAGTTCACAAATTTTCATGTTTTTTCAAAAATTGTCAAAGTATAAAAAATAAGCGTTAAAGTGGTTACGTGACACAGATGCGTTCCCGGTCCCAATGGCTTAATAAGTGTGACACATCTCTTACAGTATCTGCTGATCTGATCTGACCCTAGTCTCGCGTGACCAGACTGTTGCCTCACGCGATTTGCAAATGCTCCCGGCATACAGTACAGTCTGGAATAACGTAAGAAGAATGATGTCAGTTAAAGCAGAAGTGCAGCCTCCTCCCCACTTCCGTTTCGTTTTTAACATCGCGCACATATATCCTAATATAAATAAAAATCATCTAAGCATATTTAGCTTGCTGCTAAGCAGACATTACATTTTAAAATGTATTTTCATGAACGGAAATGCCAGCTTCCATTACTCGCCGTTCAGGAGGTGTAGTTCCAGACTCTATAGCATTCAGAGATAGTTGCCTGGCTACGCAAGACTAATCGGACCCTGAAAACATTTCTACTGCTCTCCCTCCTGAGACAAGGTTTTCAAGCAGACCTAGAGCCTAATAAGTGATCATTAGGGTGAAAATGATTGATGATTTGCGAGAAACTGTGATCAATAATCTGTTGAGGGCAGGGGGGGGGGGGGGGGGGGGGTAGTCATAAATACCAATGTTAATGAATGAAGCAAAACAGAGAGTTGGTTTCTCATGAATATTGATTGCTTACATAAAAGCCGCCCACACTGCACTATTATCAATTAAAGCAGCAGTGAGGAAAAGTAAGATAGATAAAACCAAGGATTAAGACACACGGTCTATGAGATATACCGTTAGATGAAGATTAAGGCTGTATTAAAATGATGTAGTATATCTTTTTCATAATAGCTTCAAGATTCTCCAATAATAATTCTAAAATACCCAATGCACACATAAACACAGCTGAACCGACTGCCTGCAATTGGTTGCCTACCCAGAGCTGTATCAGTACTGGGATGCAGCCTTAAGGACACAAGGCACAAATTAGGCGACAATCGGATGTTGGAAGATATGTTGTTTTCTTAACAAATAGGCTGTGCCCACGATTCTTTGAGACTAATTACGGGCAACTGATATGGAGTATGAAATCCTTGTTTGACACCAGTCATTGTCAGATGACACACATGATCATGTGCGCCTAATTTGGTGGAGAAAATAAGTCATGAGTCTGTAACAAATAGTGATTTGTAGCATTTATGGTGTCAGTAAAAAATTAAACGGGCTGTTATTGAGAGACATTTCTTTAGACATTATTTTATTTATACTCTCCCTCCCTCTTTCTCTCTCTGCCTTGTGGTTTGAATGGTGTGAAATAGAAAATTCACACATTCAATCCCAGGCCCCTGTCTCATTGAGGTGCCCTTGAGCACGATAACAGAACTTTAGATTGCCCTTTAGAATTCTCTGGGTCCTTTTTGTCCTTCCAGCTCCTCTCCTTTCTCTCCTTGTTAAAAAAGTAACTATTCCATCTTCTCTTTCTCTCTTCACAGTCTAATGTATGCCCTCCCAGTTTCCTTGTTTGTACAGCTTTACTCCTCTCTCTCTTAATCTCTACACTTTTTTGTAATCCTGTTAGTATTTATTTATTGTATTTTTTCTGTATCTAATCTACAGCTGGAATCACCATTTTCTGATGAATATTTAACTAAATCTTCACTGGCAGCTTTTGTATGTCTTTTCCCCTGTTTTATTGTTTCATGTATTAAAGAGATTTGTTACGTAAAGCTTTGTTGAATACTCCATTTTGATTGGTCAATCAAGGCATTCTGGGTTGTGTTATTTGCTGCTGTTCCTCCTCTTCTTCTTCCATGTTGCTATGGAATGGGAAGCTTGTAAACTACTGAAAAGCATTTTGTATATTGATTTAATTCTTAAGTAGCCATGTAATAAGCCTACTAATTTACAGTTAGCTGGTCATTATTGCACAATAAGCCCATCTATGTATAATTATACCAATAGAATATATAATATAGAAGTCTAATAACCAATTATTCTCCTATTCTACTATCCTAAATTAATTTCATGAATATTAACGTTAACAACAACAGTTCATAACATAAACCGTGTCGCTGTCGCCTACGGTAGGTACCTTCACAAAAAACCATGCAGTAATCATGGTCTCTATATTGCCTCCCCCGCCAGCTTGATGGAGGGGAAAGGAACTGGTTTGAATAACGTGTTCCTTCCACGCGCTACTGTACCGGTACGTCCTACCGGGGAAATTCCCCCCCCTGTAAGGTGATAAGAAGCGGCGTGCTCACTCCTCATACATTGATGGAAGCAAAACTTTCAGAATGACTCAGAACTGCTGTTTATCACTTCATAAAAAGTCATAACATGGTTATGTTTTATTATTGACATAAAGTGATCGTTTCAATTCAGTCATTAATTCCTCATTAGACTATAACTTAAAAGACATAACAATGTTTTTTCCTATTGTATGGTGTCTGTGTAGCATCATCTCTCAGTCTCTACTGTCTGTGCATCTATTCATCTCTCACTCTCACTTTCTCTGCCTCCCCTCCTCTTTCAAAATAAATAAATATACTCTCTCTCTCTCTCATATCCACTGATCTCTCTCTATATAATTTTTTCTACAACACCCCCACTCTCTCCCTCCATCTCTCCTCTGCCGCATTCCTCGTTCTCTGGTCTCTCTCTCTCTTCTCTCTCTCTCTCTCTCTCTCTCTCTCTCTCTCTCTCTCTCTCTCTCTCTCTCTCTCTCTCTCTGGCTGCAGCCCCCTCTCATCCAACCATTCCTCTCTCCTGTTGTTCCCTCGCTCTCGTATATCCTCCACCTATCTATCTTCTTCTCTGCATTCTTTTACACATTCTCCTTGTTTATCCCTGCCTCATCTCTCCATCAATCCCCTCACTCTGCATTCTTTCCCATCCCCTCTCTCTCTCTCCCTCACGTATCACCCTCACTTTCACTCCTATTTCACTCTCTCTCCTTTCGATATCGTTGTTGTCAGGTGGAAACCTTGCATGCCCCAAACCGTTTGTTTTGTATTTATAATTTTTAAAATGATTTAAACTAGTGAAAATAGCCGATCTACAAGCACACAGGATAACAGATGTGTGCTTGTAGATCTGCTGTTTTCACTAGTTTTGTGCGACAGTCTTGTATGATGAAACAGGGATTTACAAATTTGGGCTTTACAAATTTGAAACCTGGAGATACAAGGTTTCTGCCCGACAGTGTACCATATAAAGTATATCTCTCCCGCTCTACATTCGTTCTCATTCCTCTCTGCTGTTTTTGTATTCGTGCTACTGAACCTCATCATTCTCTTCTTTTCCACTCATTCTCTCTCCCACCTGATTCTCTCATCTCTCTCTCTCTGTCTCCAGAATATTTCACAGCTCCTCATCATACCTCTGCCTTGGGGACCCCATCTTCCCAGCATGCATCTCTCGCCTTTACCGCTTGTACAAACACTCTATCTTGATTAATTTCACTTGCACCGAAAACATCTTTCTGTCAATCTCCCCCTTTCTTTTTTCTTTCAAGCGTCTTCCCTTTCCTGCACTTTCCCTTCTCTACCTCTTCTTGTTTCCGTTTCTGTGTCTCTCCGTCTCATTATAGGATCAGCTCATGACAGTCAGGAACAAATTGGTACCGAGGTACAGAGAGCGTGTGAACGTGAGATATATGGGGGAAAGAAGTCGAGAACATTGGGCAGAGGCAGTTGATACAGGGCGGAAAGAGAGAGACAGAAAGTGAGAGAGAGAGAGAGAGAGGGAGAGAGATTAAAGTATTGAGAGGAGAGCATGAGCTAAAATATGACCAGATTGATCCTCAGAGAGAAGGAAGTCCAATAACAGACGCCAACACAATTGACGCGGCCCGATTTTTACATATTCAGATGTTTGTTTTTGTTTAAACACAATGTCAATATTCTGATGTTTCAGTTTTTATATTTTAATCATTGCACAACCACGTCACATGTCAAGTATCTGCTTTCAATATGCACCGCCCATATTGATCTGCTGCAGGGAGGCTGCTTGTGGGTGTTTTGGCAAGTGGTGTGTGTGACTGTTATTGTCCCCTTTGGTTTAACATTTTCACCTCTGAAAAAGAACAATGTTGGTTTAAGAGATTACCCAAGAAGAAAATAATAAACTGGCAAGAACTTCTCACAACTCAGATTAAACATTACCAAACCAGAACAAATTACATACCAGGTTGTAATTTAATGCATGAACCGTTTCCAATACGCTTTTATTTGTAAATATGATATACAATATTATATGCCCTACCAAATCTCTTAATTACTCCAGAGAGCAGAGCCAAGCAGAGCGGACAGACACGCACGCACTCACACACACACACACACACACACACACACACACACACACACACACACACACACACACACACACACACACACACACACACGCGCACAAACACACACCACACACACAGCAATTTATTCATGTCCGCATACAAGGACACAAATATTTTTCATATGTCCTTCGCAATGGGTTCCACTATTCTGTCAGGATGTGATATGTACATCCCTGTATGCATAACAGCCATTTAGGATGTGTGACAGTGTTTCAGTGATCTGTTCTGTGGTGTGGTGCAAGCAATGAGGGACCTGAGCGGAGGGGAACCAGATGGACAGATTGAGCCTGGTGGGAAGGACTTGTAGCCTGGCTTTACTGTAACTGTGACTGATGATATCCTCATTGAATGTGCATTCACGAGCATGTGCAAACACACACACACACACGCGCGCACGCGCATGCACCCGCACACACATGAACACAGTTACAGTATATTGTTTTTGTCTTTTTTGCATTTCACGTTATCATCTCATTGAATGGGGCTGTTATCACCGTTATCATCCCATAGAGCTGGTCCAGCAGGTCACTACTGGCCTACCAGGAGTCTTGGTAGGCTGTTATCAGACATTCTATGAGTGATTCAATGTTACCACATGAGCGGCCGTCTACCAGGAGGCTCTGGTAGGCTGTTATCAGCCTTAACCCTCTAAGGCCCGCATTAAGAAATACTTGAAATAAAAAATTGAAAAAAATCAGATGGTGTTGTAGGAGTCCTATTAACACCTTCTAAGCCAAGGGGAGCCCCTTAATGTTAAAACCGTACTATATCGCACATCCCCCCAGGGACTCTCAGCCACGTCGCACATTCCCGGACTTTGTCTTTAAAACCGGAATAAAAGCTTTTGATCCGAAAATCGGCGATCGTCTAACCTTCCCTAGTCACCACTCGTGCACTGATGGCTCATGCAGACCGTGCATGAAGCAGAGGTGACGTCAGCGCCTCTCCTTCTCCAAGGCACCTTCCACCCATCCGTTTACTGTCTACACACTCGAGCTCCTCCTGCAGCCATGCTTGGGGCTATATATGCTAGCGAAACTTTTCAGGTCTGTTCTTCAGTCACACATGGACTATTTGCGGGGACATTTACGTGAAAGGATCGCGCACGCGAAACGCACGGGGACATCGACGATCGGCCAAAACCCCCATTCTATCCCAACGGAGATCGAGAAAATCATGGTGAGTTACTGGCCTGGGGGAAAAAAAAAAAGAAAAAACAGCGGCGCTGTTCAAGATGGAGGGGCTGCGGGGTCATGTTTATAAACATAATATTATGTCTCAGATCACAATACAATAATAGAAATTTCACGGCTAATCTACCAACCCCCATTCTATTTCGGACTGCAACGTGTTAAGAGGAAAATGTAATGTTTTTTTCAAAAAAATGTTTTTGTAAGATTTTATAGCCATAAATCGAAAATCATAAATCATGCTCTAATTTACATATGGGGGATATTTTTCACAATAATAACATATGTACATGTTCTAGACATTCTAATGATCACCAAAAAAAATAGTACAGGCATTTTACTTATGTTTTTGTGAGGTATAGCTTCCATGAAAAAGTGAGATGTTGTTCGTCAAAACTCTGGAATTTCAGCGGGTGTGGCGGGTGTGAATGTCAGCCCCTGTGGGGGGTATTTATATGCAAATATTGTGGCCAATGGCATTGTAATACTAAACAATAGAATCCAATGGTGGTGTTTAGGTGGTAGGGGGAGCTAAAATAAAATGATTTAAACCTTTTTTTGGATAAAATACAAACGTTGTAATATTACAACCGTGGGCCTTAGAGGGTTAAATCATGTGCTGTCACGTGACCTGTACAACTCGAAAAGACGCCCTGTGATTGGCCAAAAAAGAGGTGCTGTGATTGGCCGGAAAAAAGGCACTGTTATTGGACAGTAATCACTTTGATTACCAGTTGGGACGAATGTTTTTCCCAAAATATGATTTAGGATTCTGTGCCTATCGGGACATAACGTGGACGGCGCTGAGTTGGCAGATTTGGACTTCACAACGTTCGGTACGGCGACCTGGTCGCCTTAGTTCGCTCAGGGCGGTACCTCTCGTGGCTCCGCTTCTGATGGTGCGCCTCCAACAGGATTAGATCCTAGGAGGTAGGGGCTGTCTAATGATTAGCGATGCACACTGCCGAGGCAGGTGCTGGAGGCGGGTTTCGTGCTGTATTTGAATGTGACTTCGCCACATGACAGCAAATGCTTTAACATTGAATCACCCATAGAATGGCTTACAACTCCTGGTAGGCCATTGTGACCTACTATGGGAGGAGAATGGTGATAACAGCCTCATTCAATGGGATGATTTCTAAGTAGCTCTAGGTATCGGGTGGTTAATTGGTGCGTGTCCCCCTGGTGCGACCCCGGGGAGTGGACACAGCGAAAACAAAAAGGCGGTATGCAATATTAATCAATAGTGATCTGAACTACGTCATCTATTATTGGCTATATGCCTGTATCACAATCTATACTTGGCCAGGCCAGTGAAAAACGCCTTTGTCCGCTCTAGGCTGTCAATCGGCAAAAGCATGTCACTCGAATTTTAAGAAGTGGTGAAAAGTGGTGAAACTAGCCGATCTACAAGCTACAACGCAGTGCAAAGCGACACGTTGTGAGCAAACGTCTAAACCACCACTGGTCTAGGGGACCAACCAAGCAATCGGCTTCATATTCGGTGTGTATATCGATGATAGTGCAGTGAAGAAGGTGAAATGGGTTGGATCAGCGGTTCACCAGAACAGGAGTGCACGACAATTACATGCAAAGTCAATGCAACGGTGGGCGTTGCATGCAAATGACGCAATATTATCGCATTTTGAGAACCATCCAACCAATCATTGGCCGTGTGTATTGATGATGCCACAAGGGAGCGTTCCCTAGTGTGAAGTTGGTTGGATCAGCGGTTCCCCGGGACGGGGAAATCTCGCTTTCGAACGACCATCATTTCGACAAAGGAGCGTCGGGAGGGTTAGCGACTCACCCCACAGAGGTTAGGTTTAGGGTAAGGGTTAGAGTTGGGTGTCGAACAGATGACACGTAGTAACAGCGAAACGCTCCCCCCTGGGACAGGAGTGCACGAGTCAATGCAATGTCAATGCAAAGGTGGGTGTCGCATGCAAATGTTCATCCTAATTTAAAATCAGCTAACTGGAGGGCAGGCAGTCCGACCCATACGGTATGTCCATAGAGTAAAAGCCTTTTTTTTTTAAGTCTTTTAATTTGTTTTTAATAAACTTTTTACCCCAAGACGGGTCTTTTTTTTCTTGCCTTTGTTATTTTTGTGCCATTTGTTTCTAAACACTGTAGCACTTTGTGATTTGCCAAAAGTAAAGTGTGTTGTAAATCAAATGTATTATTATTATTATCATTATATATGGATATTGTTGATATAGTTGTCCAGAACTACTGATTCAACCGATATGCCTATGGGCATGCCAATATATGGGCATCAAAGGTCTCCATATATGGGTGGTACAACGGGTATTCTGACAAATCCCTGACACTATGACTCAGTCATATCGGCCAATGCGTAGCGAACTTTATATGTGAGGGGAGGGCCGAATCAATTTCCGCCCAGGCATGATTTCTCTGCCACCCCCCCCCCCCCCCCCCCCCCCCCCCACCCACACCATTTTCCCTCAACGGCTCTTAGTCTCTCTCTTTCTGATTTCTACATTCAAGAAAGGATAACAGATGCTTTTGCTCCCATAGGGTCTACATTTCTCTGCCTCTTTCCATTTATGATTCAGCAGATGAAAACCGTACACCATTAAGCAAACTTTTCTCTTGGATGTGAGACTTTTTCATCACCCGTTTTTCTCTTTATCACAATTTCTCAGTCTCTCTCTTTCTATCTCATCTCACACTCTCGTTCTCTCTATTTCTAATCTATCTGTTGTTTATGATGTCATCACTATCTTACTCTTTATTTAGTCTTTCTCAAACTCTACCTCCATTCTATCTCCAGCTTTCTTTCTCTCTTTCTTTACAACTCTCTCTTCTTCTCACTCTCCCTCCATACTCTCCCTTACTCTCTCTCTCTCTCTCTCTCTCTCTCTCTCTCTCTCTCTCTCTCTCTCTCTCTCTCTCTCTCCTTCTCTCTAACAATCCAATTTCCTCCATCCTCCTCACGTTCTCTTCCTCCCTCTCTTCATCTCACTCAGTTAAAGAGGTGACGTGTCAGGGATGAAAGGATCTTTCATCCGCCTGCCACTGACTCTCAAATATTAATAATCACTTTGAATAATTCAAACCCTGACAGGCCACAGCCAAACTGAGCTGTCACACATGGCCCCACAATGTGTATGCGTCCACACGTGCGTGTGTGCATGTTTGTGTGTATGTATGCGTATGTACGTGTAAGCCATATGGTCCTAGATAAAAACACTCTTGGGATTGCATGGATATTGTCCTATAGTAGATTGTGAATACCTTGTAGTGAGTTACTCTAAATGAGAGCATCAATAATAACATGTCTTCGACCTAAATGCTCAATAACGTTCAGAGAACGCTCAATTTCTGAGCGGAATTTCATTGAGATTAAAAGTATAATTACCACTTCTGTTCGCTTACTCAAATAGCACAGAAACAAAAGATCAATCTTTCATGTCCAGGTAGCTATAACTCAAGGTTCTATCCTAGCCATCACTTTAAAGGCCCATTCCCACAATATCTGTCTCCATTCAAGTGGATGGTAAGATACAGTTAAAAAATATATCTGTGCTAGATATTTTGTATAACTCTGATACAGTGAACAAGGTACCACACCTCTGCCAGTATGAGATGTGAATTGATACGAATATGTGGAATACAGAATGTACTGTGTAGTAAAAACACTATTAAATGAAGGATATTAGATGAATGATGTCTTTCCTTTTCAAGAAGACAGGGGACAATTCACCTTTAGAAATCAGTTTTTCTATGTTATACTTTGTTATACAAAAGTGTTACACGCTCATGTGCTCTCCTTGATCTACCCTTTTAAATGCCTACAATGACATGCCCAACATGGGGACACCAGGGTGAGAGTAGTTAATCGAGACAGACAGGAGTGAGAGGGAGAGAGTGTAGGAGAGAGTATTCTGTGGAATTTATCCTTGCTCAGCAGGTTTGCAATAGAGGACAGGAGTCCATTTATTCATCTCTCTCCCATGGAAGCCAGAGTGATGAAATTCACTCCCATTCAGTCCATAAAGAGACTGTAAGTGATTTTCTTTGGTTAAAATAAGTGTTAAGAAGCTCTATTTCTCAGACGACTCTTCCATTGTGGGTTGTATTACTGAGGACAATGATGAGAAGTACAGAGACACCTCTGTGGAGAACTTCATCAGGTGGGCTGCACAATCACCTACAGCTATAAATTATGAAGACCAAAGAGTTGGTGATAGATGGAACAAGAGGAGGACCCCAGTACCCATTACCAACCAGGGGGAAGAGGTGGAGATTGTGGACTCTTACAAGTTTCTGGGCGTCCACTTGAACAAGAATGTGTACTGGAGAGACAACACAGAGGCTACAAAAGTCTACAAAGTCTACAAAAAGGGACAGAGCAGTCTGTAAATCCTGAGGCTCAAGTCCTTCAATGCGTGTAGCAGGCTATAATACATGTTTTACAGATCTGTTAACTTGTAGCCAGCATTTTGCTCTATGCAGTGGTATGCTGGGGAGGTGGCATCAAGGCCTGGGAGCTGAGCAAGCTCAATAAAACTATAGGTCAGCTAAGTAGTTAAAGTCAGTTGATGAGATTTAGCCACTCAGACCCATCGTCGGATAAGATTTTGTCCACAATTCGATGCTGTATTGATGTGGTGCCATAGGAGAGATAACAGGCAAACGTTGACCAAAATAACAAATTCTCTACATTCTCTAGTTGTGTAGACTTCTTTTAGATTGAGTAATGCAGATGTTTAACAACATGTAACTCGTGAGAGTGTAGAATGAAACCAAATGGACCTGTAAGGGTCCATTTGGTTTCATTTTACTCTCCCAAGAGTTAAAGATCTATAATGGTCCATTTGGTTGACCAACTCGCCATTATTTAGCTGGGGACCACCTGGAACCCCCTCAAGGACCACTGCTGGTCCCCGGACTACTGGTTGTAAGCTATTAGTGATGGAGCACTGCAGGGCTAAATAAAAAGAGGGGACATATGAATATTTCAGCTGGTTCAAATCCACATCAGAAAGAAACAATGTAGAAAAACAAAGGTACGGCATTTCAAATGTTTCACTATAGGGAAGAGGGAGA